>NW_022161517.1:0-14474 GCF_008728515.1 Papio anubis
CCCCTGGCCCTGGGGGAGAGAGGGCTCCTTCCTGGCCTGGGTCCCTTGGGGTAAGGAGAGGAGGTGGCCCCTGCCTTCACCAAGGGGCTCCCTATCAGTACCCCTAACCTGGTCAGAGGGACGGTACTTAGGTCTCCTGTGCCAGTTTCCAGCAATGGCTGTCCTCGGGGCCTGCCTTTGGTCAGGGCACCCTGGAACAACCTTCACTCAGCCGCTGACGGCTGTGGCTGTGGGATTCAGCTCCTGGCAGGACCTTGGAGGGAAGCCACTGCCGACCAGCCAGGTCCCACCCCCCGCCCGCCGGACCACACAGGAGCGCCCCCTCCTCTCGGAGCCCTAGGGGCGGCCCCAGCCTGGCGTCGAGCATTTGATGATGTCCCTGACCCCATGTCCCTCTGAGGGTCCCTAAGAGAAAGATTGACAGAGGCCTTGTCAAGGAGGGCTGGACTCAGGAGCAAAGGCGCTCCCTCCAAACCAGAAACTCACCCTGGAGCCCGAAGGGCCTTGAAAACAAACAGGCAAAGTGACTTCAGGTTTTCTTTCCACAGAGAGGCAGTTGTGGCACCAGAAAAGTAAGACGCCCGTCTCCCAGGAACACGGTTGACTCTGAAGTTTGTTCTATCCTAAAGGTGTCACTAAAGCCACCTGGCCATTTTGCAATCCATCCAAAGGATCCCCCAACCCATGGTCACCTTCAGAAGGTCCTCACACCAGGTGCCACTGTGTGGGTCTATGGCCTGCACACCCTCTTCCCCAAGGGCAGAAGCAGAGGCCTCACAGAGGGCTGTGCCGGAGGCAGCCACGGGTTCCGGAAGCCCCTCTCCTGGCCTCGCGGCTGTATCTCGACAACATTGCCGTGGAGGTAGAATCAGACGGGAGAGTCCCTGTCCCTTCAGTGAGTGTCACTCCTCCTCCCTGCAGATTAACAGCTACCTCCAGTGGGGATGCAAAGGGGCCATTCCAGTCAGTGCATTTGACACAGCTTGGGGTTGTCAGGCAAGAAATGAACACCAAGGTGAAGACCTTTGAGAGGGAGGCCCTGATCCGGAAGCCAGCCAGCCAGCGAGGAGGAAACGTGGGGCAGCTGGGCAGAGAGCTCTCCCAGGCAACCTGGCTGAGCGGGAGGGCACTGCAGAGACGGGCGGCCCAGCCAGGGCTCCAGCAGATATGGGAGTGAGCCAGGCCCTGGGCCAGGCAGGTGCAAGCGCATTCCAGGACTGGAGGTTGTGTGTCAGCGTCTCACCGCACTTCGGATGGACAGATAGAGGTAGGTACAGGGACTGCAGATGGCTGGACACATAGACAGGACAGACGTGTGAGGGGGTGTGTGTGTGTGTGAAGACTCTGTAGACTCAAACAACAACTGCTACCCAGTGACAGAGAACACAGGCTTTGAAATCAACAGACCTGAGTTCGCGCGTCAGTCCTACCACGTGACCGTGAACACATATCAGACAGTTCCTAGATCCCCAACGTGGAGAGGGTCACTGTGAGCCTGATGTGACCCCTCTTTGGAAGGGCTGTAGTCACCGTGAGGGGCCAAGGTTTGCTCTCAGAGCTCTGATTCTCATTCAGCTGTGTGCTGGGCACCACTGTAGGGCTTAAGACACTTCCACGAGAAACAGGCTCCTGCCCTGAAGGGCGCCTCCACGCGGGGGGCGATGCCGTCTGCCGTGAAGAAGCCTTTGTCGTGTGGCGTGGGTGACGGGGCTCAGACCAGCACTGGGTGGGAGCAGCTGAGCCAGGCAGTGGCACTCAGCAGGGACTGGGGGGCTTGGTGGGAAGGGGACTGGCAGGAGGCCAGGAAAGAACATTCCAGGTTCTCAGCCCCAGTGAGGGTGGAGACCACCGGGAGAGGAGAAGCACGGAGGCCATGTCAGGGGAGGCTGGTGGGAGGGAGGCACAGAGTCCAGAGGGTCCCTTGCGACCAGAAGGGGCACCCCCAAACTCCTGAGATCCCTGTGTCCACCGTCGCAAGGGAAATGGGACTCCAAGCTGGCCTCGGTTTGATTGAAAAAACAAAGCAAATGAAATAAAACAAAACACTGACATGTCTCGCCCACTGGAGACATGGAATGAGACTCACGGTGGGTGGAAGAGTTGGCTTTGAGTTGTGCTTTGGGAAGTCAGGAGAGAAAGGAGACAGCCCCGCCCCAGAGGCTCATGGAAGGCCAGGTGGACAGAGGCACGAAGGAAGGCACAGGGCTCCTGGCCCCAAGAGGTTTGGGTTTATCAAGATAACAGACGTCTACGCAGCTCGTCCCAGGACAAGGCGGAGGGAACAGAGCTGCTCCCCCAAATGCCTGTGTTCCTCGGTTGCCATGACTTAACTCCATGGAGAGCTGAACCAGCAGACTGGGCAGAAGCTGGGGCCTCACCGACGTGGCCGGGGCCGAGGCTCAGCCCGTCAGCGTGAACCGTTCGTCACCAGCACTTTATAGACCATGCAATGGCAGCTTTCACGGGCCATGAGCAAAACAATCCCAACCTTATTTTCCACAAGCACCAACAGATGTTTAAGATTGGGGAGAAATTTCTAGGACTGGAACGCTTCTCAGGCAGGGCCTCTGGAGCAGCTCCAGGGAGCTGCACGCCCAGGGCCTGGTGCTGTTGTTCTAAGTGCGCCCTTCACACATCAGGAATGTCAAACAGAGCTGACCTCAGCACCGCCGAGAGTCCCACTCCAAACAGAGCCCTCTCCAGCAGCAGGCAGGCTCCGCGGTGTTTGTCTAATTTAAAACAAACTCGTTGGGCGGTATATTATTTCTCCAACCAAACAGGATTGAAAGCCGCATGTGCGAGGCATGACTATTGCTTCCTGCTGAAGTCCAGGCATCCCTCAAGCCTGCTCAGCACATTTAGGAGAAAGGAGACGATTGTTTCCCATCTCACTGAGAAAATAGAAGCAATCAGAAAAGAATGTCCACGTGCTCCGACCACACCATCTTCCCATCCAACTGTGCTGCCCAGCCAGACCCGTCCCCATCCCCCACTCCAGGCTGGCCAGGAGCTCTGGTTGCCCCTCGGTGGGGCCACCCTCAACAACAGTCGTGCTGTCCCCTCTCCTGCCTGCCAGGGGCCCCCAGCTGCTGCCTGTCTGCTCTTTTTCAAGATGCCCCTCTAGGAACACAGCCTTCCGTCTCCACTTCCTCTCTTCCTAGTCTTTCCTGAGTCCTCTCTAACCAAGCTCTTACGGCCCCGACTCCACTAAACATGCTTTTGCTGACGTTACCAGCAAAGGCTAACCCTGGCGTCGATCCTCAGCCCTCATCTTGGCTGAGCAGCAGCACCCACTAGGAGCAGTAGAAAGCGTGTACTTCCTGCGGCTTCCGGGACGCCTGTCTCCTGGCCTGCTCTTGTGATGTTCATCCCTGTATTCGCTTCCTATTGCTGCCACAGCCGATTACCACAAACCTAGTGGCTTAAAGCAACACACATTTATTATCTTACAGTTCTGGGAATCAGAAGTCCCACATGGGTTTCACTGGGCTAAACCAAGGTGTCAGCAAGAGTCTCTTCTTTCTGGAGGCTCTGGGGGGAATTCACTTCCGTGCCTCTTCCAGCTTCTAGAGGCTTCCTATCTTCCATGCCTCTGGGCTCCTCCCTCCACCTCTAAAGCAAACGCATCACTCTGACTTTTGCTTCCGTAGTTACGTCTCCTCTGGTGCCATCTTCTCTGAAGAAGTTACATCTTCTCTGCTTGCTTCCTTCTTGTGAGGACTCTCATGATTGCACTGGCCACCTGGTTAATCCAGGATGATCCCCCACCTCAAGACCCTTAATTTAGTCACACCTGCAGACTCCCTCTCGACACATAAGGTAGTGGGGAGTGAGATGTGGACATCTTTGGGGGCCATTATCCTGCTGCCTGCAGTTGGTCCCTGGCTTCCAAAGACTCACGTGGACGCCACTGCACCCCAGTGTCTGTGAACGTCTACCTCATTACAGCATCAAGTCAAAGTCCAGAAATCTCATCAAATTTACTCAAATCAAACGTCCCAATTTCATAATGTAAACTAGGGATGGGTTAGGGTTAGGGTAGACTCCATCCAGAGACGTAATTCCTCTCCACCTGTAAACCTGCAGAACTCAAGAAACAAATGATCTCGCAAACATAATATTAGGACAGACATATGTTGACAGTTATAGACATTCTCATTCAGAAAGGGAGAAAACGGAAAGAATAAAGGAGTCCCCAGTCCCAAGCACTTTGAAAATCCAGCTAAGCAAACATTAGATTTCAAGGCCGGAGAAAATAATCCTCTGTAGGTCCCAGACCCAACCTCTGGGCTCATGGCTCCACCCTTGGAGTCCTCCTTCCTTTTTCATGAAAGGTAGCACGCGCTTGCCACTGAGTGGGTTTATCAGCCTGTTTCCTTCTGATAGAATTTCAGAGACTCCAAGAGTGTTCTTTCATCTTTCATTTCATACTTTCTCTGTTCCCTTCAGTCCCAGTTGGCAGTGTTTCTGCTGATATAACATTCTCAAGAACGTTGTGGTCTCCTGTGTATGTCATGCACAGGATTCACCCGATTTCACAAGAAGGTCCTCCCAAGGCCTTTCACAGATAGTCCTGCCTCTGTCTTCTGCTGAGATGACTGAGGGGCTCCTGAGTCATTCATCTGAAGTCTTCAAAGGCTCCTCTGTGTGACTGAATACACGGGCTTTTGATACCCTCAAGGGACTGGTAGAATGTTGTCCAGCCACTGTGTTGGCTTTCTTTTCAGAGCACAGATTCATGCACATATGCACACATGCACACTGCACACACATACATACTATATACAATACACTGTGTATACACAGAGACATACTACAGCACATGTGCACACACAGACACACATTCTGCACACAATACTGCATGCATGCACATACAGCACAGCACATACATGCACACATGCTGCAGCACACACAATACTGCACACACAGCACACAATCCTGCAAGTACACCATACACAGTATGCACACATACCACATAAACCTTATAGAGACCCTGTATATACACCAGATATGTTAAATATGCCTTTTGCACACACAGAATACACACAAACACATGTGCTATGTACTCGTAGAGAAACGCATCCACACACACACCATACATGTGCACACCCACGTGGATGATAGAAAAGCCATCATATAAACATGCAACTCTAAGGTCTTGCCTGATGATGTCAGAGAAGCTACCCAGGCAGGGTTGAGAAGTGGGAGCTATGACAGGAAACCAGACAGCAGAAATTGACGGACTCAAAGCCGACACAACCAGGACCAGGTGCTCCCCAGCAGAGTCTGGAGCATGGGAGGTCCTGGGCATGAGCAGCGTGGTGCCCAAGGTCTGGACCTGGCTGTGTGACCACATCTTGCTGCATCGCCCCAGCAATGACCACATGTCTGCCACCAAGGAGGACACTTGTCCTGGGGCTGGGATGGTGACTCTGCTGAGCCCAGGGACCAGGAGCAGGCAAACTGGGGTTGGGAGGGTCGCAGGGTTCCTGCAGGCACTACTTCAAAGGTCACAGGAAATGGGAGAGCCGGAGCAGAGAGGCCCTGCTGCACCCTTCAGGAGCAGATTGCCAGGAACATCCGGGATTCACCTGGCCCTGAGCTCAAGTCCCTGGCTTCCGCTCAGCACCTTGTGACTTCAAGCTGACTCTGTAACCCCTGACTCTCAGCGTCTTCATCCAACAAAGGGAGTTGGGGAGGCCCACCCCGAGAGCTGCTGTGAGGACAAAACGAGGGTCTGAAAGAACGGATCGGCCGCTGGTAGAGGCCCCGTCTCTTCACTCACTCTTTGTCCCCAAACTACTCTCCTTTTTCTTCTAAGGGAAAGGAACAGGAACCATGAACTAGGCATACAGCATCTCAGGCCCTCGGCCCCCTGCCTGTTCCTCTGGGCTCCCCAGCCCCAGCGAGGCCCCCGTCCTCCCTGCTGTGGTCTCTCACAAGCTGCCAGAGGGGGCAAGGACTTGGGTCTCCCTAGTCAGACACAGGGCTTCAGTGGGAGGCCCATTCTGAAGATGAGTGGGAGGTGGAGGGGCATTTCCAGCCAGTTCTACACACCGAGAAGCCCCAGGCATGGGAACTCCATACTAAGGCTGAGCCCTACCTGAGACTGTACGTGGGCACCAGCCCAAGACCCCCACTTCCTCTAGGGACCATCAGCCAGGGTGCACGTGGGCGCCAGCCCAAGACCCTGCTTCCTCTAGGGACCATCAGCCGGGATGCAGAAAGGCTCGGTGCCTAACTACTTCATTTCAGCAGCCCATAGGTGGCAGGCTGTCCAGCCCTCACCTGCCTGTGTTAAAGCCAGCGCATCAGGGCGAGCTCCTTCCGCTGAACTTCTCTTTGCCTGTAGATTGGTTCAAGGACCGAAGCACAGACTAGATTCTGATTCTGCCATTAGCAACTATTATCGTCAAATGACCCAAACTCCAGGCCCTGGTTTCGTGACCTGTCAAAGGGGCATCAAATACCTACCATGTTGGGTTTCATAATATAAATAAGATGCCGTGTTAGTTTCCTGCAGCAGCCTTTAACAAATTACCACAAAATGGGCAGCTTAAAACAATAAATATTTATTCTCGCACAGTTCAGGAGGCTGGAAGTCCAAAACCAGGCAGCAGGGCTCCCTTCAGAGACTCCAGGGGAGACCCTTCCCGCCCCTTCCAGTCTGGGGCTGCCGGCATTTCTTGGCTTGCGGCCACAGCACTGCAGCCTCTGCCTCTGTGGTCACACGGCCTCCTCGTCTTCTGTCTTCTAAGAATACTTATCACTGGATTAGAGCCCCCCAGGTAGGCAGGAATGATCTCCTCAACTCAATACCCTTCACGTAATTAAATCTGCAAAGACCCTTTTTCCAAATATGGTCACAGTCCCAGGCGCTGGGAATTAGGACGTGGACATATATCTTTGAGGGTTATCCTCAGCCTACTACGGATGTTGTAAAGTGTTCCGTATGGAAGTGTCCAGCACAAAGCAAAGACACAAGAAGATGGCTGCAGGTGTTGCAACAGATGTGGTGGGATCGTTTCCAGAGCCTGCGAGCTCCACGAACAGGGACCTTCTCACCTGTACCACCACCAAATTCCCAGCCAATTAGACTGGGGTGGCCAGATGGATGCTTCTTGGGTCTTAGGGGGTTAAATCTATAGCTCCCTTCAACTGGGGTACACAGGCCCCAGCCTTCACCTAGTCCTCTGCTCCCACCCAGCTGCCCAGCATCCTCTGTCAGACAGCGCTAGCCATGGCCCCCTTGAGGCATGGGCTGTGCAAGGTGGGGCCATGGCTGGCACTCAGTATGGAGCAATGTCAGGTTTGGTGTCCCTGTTCCTCCACCCATCCATCCAGAGGGAAGACGAAGGCCCAGGAAGTGGTGTCTGTCAGTGTCTCTCACATAGCTGGCTCTTCCCAGACAGTCACCTGTTAATCTTTAGTGCTTCTTGGTGTATAGAGTTGGCTGGAAATGCCCCTCCACCTCCCACTCATCTTTTACCCTCATGTCAAAGCTGCAGCTCCAGGGACACCGAGGAGAGGCCTGCTGGCCACAGAGTGTGTCAGGGCAGCCGAGCTGGCCCACCATGCACTACGTCCTTTCCACTGCACCACATATCTCGGCAAAGCCAAGGGCTTCAGGAGCAGAGGGAGAGGGCAACTCCGGGTGTTAACTCTGCCTTCATCCTTGAGCCATTCCTGTGGCAGGTGGCATTGTACACTCAGTCCTTCCTTCCCTTCCAGCCCCAGCACCATGGATTGGCCATGGGACTTGCTGTGACCACTGGAGTGTGGCAGGGGACAGTGGGTGCAGTTCTGAGCACAGGTAAGTATGTGCTTCCCCTCGCCCTCCTGCACGCCTGGCCTGGGACGTGCCCCAGGGGGACCTTCTGCCTCTTCCATCAGGTCTCAAAATGAGAGCCAAGCCACACAGCTGAGAGGCACCTGCAGCCTGAAGCACACCAACATAGGTGTAAGAGACAAATAGCTTCTTCTAAACCACCGGGATTGGTGGGGCCATTTGTACACAGCATTATTATAACAATAGCTGAACAATAGAGAATTTGGTGCCAAAAGTAGGTGCTGACATAATAAAACCTAAAGTATTAATATATGGCACTGGCTGATAGATTGGGTGGTGAATAAACTACTTTAGAAAGTCGGGAAATGGCAACTTGTGACGTATAATGGTAAAAAAAAATCACTAAAATGGGTTCCTGTAAAAACTTAGAAAGCAGGAAACATAGCTAATGCAGTCCTGGCTTTGGGCGAAAAGCTTTCCAAGCAAAATGTCTCCAGAGTGAATAATCTTTGCTACTGCATTTGATAAAGTACCTCAAGAAAAAGATAAGCTCAGGAAGGAAAGTCGAGCTTGCAGCAGAATTGAGGGAAAATGCAGGGAGCTCAGAAATTCTAGCATTTGCAAGATTAAAATAAGACATTTTTCAGCCAATAATTAATATATTGAGGAGTAGCTTGAGCTGGAAAAGGTTTTTAAGAGTTAAAACTTGGCATCAGGGCGCTGTGAATTCGAGTGCAGACCCCAGGCCCCACCTCAGGGCTCAGGTGACACCCCCTAATCACTGCCTGTTCACATCCAAGGCAACTAAGACCAGAGGAGGCGACTCTCAGAGCCCCGGCGTCTGGGAGGTGGGCGTCCTTGGCAGCCTCAGGGATTTCTGCCACCGTGGGGCTTATCTCAGTGTTCTCAGTAGTTGGAACAGCCCATAGCAGCCGCTGAGTCTGCCATCCTGTTATGAAGGAAATACGCTGAGGGAAAGCGGGTATGAGGCTGGCGCGGACAATAAACAGAGGTGTGCCAACTGGGAAACACGGGGAGGCTGCAGTCGCCACCCGCAGACACCAACATCCCTGCCCCGAACTGACCTTCCCCGCGTCTCAATTCTCTGCCAACCGCGTTTTTACTTCAAACCAGCACAGCCAGGTCACCCACGTCAGGAAGGGCAGAAGGTCATCCAGCCTGGACCTGGAGCCCTTCACCCCCACTCCTGCGAGGAGGCCTTCGGTGGCCTCAGCCCCCAGGGCGCTGCCAAGAGCCTGCCATCCTGGACGTTTGCTCGGCCTGCCTGGGAAACAGCTCATCCCGCATGGCAAGCCACAGAGAGGCTGGGATATGGAGCTGGACCAGGTCTAAATCTTGGCTTTGCCACTTCCTGTGTGGCCCTGGACTTCCCTGAGTCTCAGTACACACGTATGTGAACCCGAAACGCAACCACTGCAATCTTGAGGTGTTGTGGAGTAGCTGAGGTGTGTGCACATTTTCTCAAAGACCACTTGAGCAATAGCTGGTTCTTTGAAAGTCTCGCTGAGGCAACGGAGGAAGAGCAGGAGAAGGAGGGGGCCGACGACGGGGCGATGACAGGATTATAAGGAACCAAGACCAGCGCCTGCTCCATGAATGTGCGGGCGTCTGTGGGAAGCGTCACACACAACCCCGGCCAGAGCCAGGCGACAGGCTGAGAAACCCTAACAGTGGCATTGTCGGAAACCGATTTACTTTGTTCAAAAAAATGGGATAATCCTGGAAAACTGGCAAAATCCCAGGGGTGACTTGGAGACAAAGCGTATGCACTCCAGGGATCAAACCAGGAAGACACACGTGGGGCTGTCATGGTGAGGGGAGTACATTCTGGAACGCACTGGAAGAAACCCAGTTTCGTGACCTCAGATGGCCAATAGCAGCACGAAGGGTCTGCGCGAAGAAACACCAGCCCTGCCGCCTCAGGCATCCATGCCTTTGTGGCAGCACTGGCATTTCTCTTTGCTCAAAGTTTTAATTCTGTTTTGATGTCAGCAACACGTCAACACTCATATTCTAGATAGCAAATTTGTCCCTCTGCTCCTTATGGCTAATGCAAAAGTAAACTCCAATTTACATTTGTCTAAATTATAAAAAATTCAAGTGGAATCACATAGGATTCAGAGGAATAGGATTTTCCCGTTTCTGCTGTCATCTTAAAATGGCACACAAGCTTCCCTCCCCCTCCACTCACCCTGTGACTTCCTTCTGGTCCACACCCTCCCTCAGGGCGTCTTCTCAGAGGGTGTAGAAACTAGAACTTTCACAAAACACAGAGGCCAGCCTGGCCCTGTCCTGAGCCCGTCTCATTATTTCCTGTCTGTGGACAGGCCCAGACCTCAAGGAGACCACACACTGTGAGACCGTCTTTGCCACAGGCTGCCCTGGCCCAAGGTGGAGGAGCAAAGCCGCCCTCACAGGCTCCCAGACATACCTCTACCGCAGCTGGAGGCGAGTGTCTCTGCCTGGACCAGCTGTGCTCATCGAATTGACTGTACCCTGCACGGGCCACAGGGGCCCTGTGAATTCCTTCCTGATGTTGCCAGTTTCTCTGGCCAGAGCGTTTGCCCTCCTGGGGAAGCTCACTGTCTTCATATAAAACAAAGGCAATTGTTACCTCCAGGACCCTGGAACTCCATCTGTCTGTCTCTGGTGACCTGACCTTCTCTGGATAGCTGCACAGGACTCGGTTCTCTGGGCCATCTGGGACCCTCTGTGCCAGGCCCTAACTTCCGGAAGGCTCGGCCACAGTTATTTCCCCTCTTACACACGAGCCGTGAGTCTAAGTGCACGTGGGAGAGCTCTGCCGGGTCCTGGTGCTAAGCTCTCTGGCGGGTGCTGCGAGGCTGTCCGAGCTCTCCAGGTCGCCCCTCCAAGGTGGCTGACAAACGGAAGCTCTGTCCCAGCCATGGCTCCTGAGTGCCTTTTGTCCGCCCCTCACCCATCCCAGCAAACGGCCACTCAGCAAGCCCTTCCTGGAGGGATCCACATCCTGAAACGGCCCCCCAGTGTGGGAAAAGCCCAGAGCACCACGCTGACACCCGGAGCCCAGGGCCGACAGTGGCAGCTGCTGCTGGGGGCCGTGTGGGTCAGGGCGGTGCTACCCACCCTCGGGCGATGCCCGAATGCCCTCCAGGAATGCCAGAGGTGGTATCTGGGTGATGGACACACACCCCCAGGTGTGGAATACAGGCCCGTTCCCCCCTGCACTCCCCAGGTGTGGATATCCAGGCCCGTTCCCCCACCACCAGCGCTCACTCAGGAACCACACACGAGGATGCCCAGCTGCCAGCTGAATCCCTCAGACAGGCCACTCTGGGAGCGTCTGCTTGTCTTCAGGGACCATGCAGAGTGAGCATCTGACCCTCCCTCCAAGAAGGGCAAGGGTTTCTCTCTACGTGCTGGGGTGATGGAGAGGGATTCTCTCTGCGTGCTGGGGTGATGGAGAGGGATTCTCTCGTGCTGGGGTGATGGGGAGGGATTCTCTCTATGTGCTGGGGTGATGGAGAGGGATTCTCTCTGCATGTTGGGGTGATGGAGAGGGATTCTCTCTGCATGTTGGGGTGATGGGGGTTTCTCTCTATGTGCTGGGGTGATGGAGGGGTTCTCTGCATGTTGGGAGTGATGGGAGGGTTTCTCTCTGCGTGTTGGGGTGATGGAGGATTCTCTGTGCTACAGGGTGATGGGGAGGGATTCTCTCTATGTGCCAGGGTGATGGGGAGGGATTCTCTCTATGTGTTGGGGTGATGGGGAGGGATTCTCTCTGCATGTTGGGGTGATGGAGGTTTCTCTCTGCATGTTGGGGTGATGGAGAGGGATTCTCTCTGTGTGTTGGGGTGATGGAGGATTCTCTCTGCATGTTGGGGTGATGGAGAGGGTTTCTCTCTGAATGCTGGGAGTGATAGGGAGGATTCTATGTGTTGGGAATTGAGTAGGAGGATTCTCTCTGCATGTTGGGTGATGGAGAGGGATTCTCTCTGCATGTTGGGGTGATGGAGAGGGATTCTCTCTGCGTGCTGGGGTGATGGGAGGGTTTCTCTACGTGCTGGGGTGATGGAGAGGGATTCTCTCTGCGTGTTGGAAGGGTGATGGGGAGGGATTCTCTCTACGTGCTGGGGTGATGGAGAGGGATTCTCTCTGCGTGTTGGGGTGATGGGGAGGGATTCTCTCTGCATGCTGGGGTGATGGAGAGGGATTCTCTCTGCATGTTGGGGTGATGGAGAGGGGATTCTCTCTGCGTGTTGGGGGAGTGATGGGGAGGGGGGATTCTCTCTGGGTGTTGGGAGGTGATGGAGGATTCTCTCATGTTGGGGTGATGGAGAGGGATTCTCTCTGCATGTTGGGGTGATGGAGAGGGATTCTCTCTGCGTGTTGGGGTGATGGGGAGGATTCTCTCTGCGTGCAGGAGGTGATGGGGAGGATTCTCTCTGCGTGCTGGGGAGGGTGATGGAGAGGTTTCTCTCTGCGTGTTGGGGTGATGGAAGGGATTCTCTCGTGTTGGGGTGGAGAGGGACCTCTGCATGCTGGGGAGTGATGGAGAGGGTTCTCATTGCTGGGGTGATGGAGAGGGTTTCTCTCTGCATGTTGGGGTGATGGAGAGTTCTATGTGCTGGGAGTGGAGAGGGTTTCTCTCTATGTGCTGGGGTGATGGAGAGGGATTCTCTCTGCATGTTGGGGTGATGGAGAGGGTTTCTCTCTGCGTGCTGGGGTGATGGAGGAAGGTAAGCTCATTGAGGAGTGAGCAGACCCACTGCGCCAGGGTGTTTGGGGCCCCAGGTGGGCGTGCACCTGCTCTGTGAGGGA
Organism: Papio anubis; assembly: GCF_008728515.1. Taxonomy (NCBI): domain Eukaryota; kingdom Metazoa; phylum Chordata; class Mammalia; order Primates; family Cercopithecidae; genus Papio; species Papio anubis. The sequence goes on from NW_022161517.1 coordinate 12,611, forward strand.
GGCTGCATGGCAGCGAGCCAAGTAGCCCTCATCTCATCCGCGGCTGGGAGTCTCAAGCCGAAGTCTCAGTGTGGCTCAGGGGAATGCGGATGCCCCGGGGGAGGTCGCCATGACCCACAACCATCAGACAAGACCAGGGGCCTCCCCAGGTTTCAGGGTCTGCAGACCTTTTCCAACACACAAACGTCTGTAGCCGGAGGCCCCACAGACACCTCGAACTCAAGAGGGCACAAAATCGAGCCCGTCACTAACCCTCCCGTCGGCCCCTCCCCAGTGATGTCAGTGTCAGACGTCAAGGATTGTTCCCGACCTCCTCCTCCCACCCCACCCCCAAGTCCTGATTGAACCTGCTCTGTTTCCTGCTGGCCCAGCTCTGCCAAAGCCTCCTCTCACGGCAACCACCTCATTCCTCTGTTCGGAGCTCCATGGTGGTCCCCGGGCTCAGGGAGGCCAGACTTGTCAAGAACCCCTATTTTAATTGCCCCCAAATTTCCTCTCTAAATACCAGCTCTGGCTCCTCTGCACGTCACCCGTAAGTCCCAGCCTCACAGAAACAAGAGAACTCAAGGTTCCTGGTCCACACAGTGGACTCATGGTGGCGGGGTGCGGGTGACTGAGGCCCAAGGTTTTGAAAAATGTGCTTTGTGTGTTCTGTCAGTTGTTGTTTCCGAGGGGGGTGTAAATCTACTTCTGATCCCTGTCTGGGGCGGAGGCTGTGGCTCTCGGGTGTGTGAACTTCAGCTTGGCCGAGTCCTAGCTGTCGGGTGCTGCTGTCCCTGCCGCCCTCACTGCCTCCAGCAGAGTCACACCAGGCAGCGCACACCTGTCTGGCAGGTATGATGGATCTGTCTGCTGCTTTAAATTCCTCTGAAAATTGCCTGTTAATATCCTTTGTCCATCCATCCACCGGAGTTCCTGTCTTTTTCTTATGAATTGGGGGAATTTCTTGTATGTTCCTAATTAATCCCGAATTGGGTTTAGAAGTTGTGCATATCTTATCCTGACCTGTCTTGGTTACTTTTGGGGCAGCATTTTTATGGAACCACTAAGGGGGAACCACTGAAATGAAGTGGGTGCCACCGCCGAGCCCCCCGTGCCGAGGAAGAAACGAAGGCTCAGAGGTGCTGAGTGCTGGCTGCGGGTTCCCTGGCCAGTGGGTGAGGGAGGTGGGAGTCACACCAGGCCCCGTGCTCCGTGCTAGTCCCTGCTCTGCAAGACTCAGTGCTGACACCCAACGGTGAGTCCGGTGAACCCCAAGTGGTCGTCGTCCCAGCTCCGTGAGGCGTCCAGAGGGAACGCTTGATGGTTGTTGGATCCAAGGTTTTGCATCGTGGAAGAGGTTTTGTTTTCACTGAAATACCCAGAAGGTCAAATTCAACAAAATCACTGAGAACTGCTCTCTTCCCAAGTAGCTCTTATGGGAGAAAGGGAAGCTTCTGGACAAACTCAAGCCGCGGGGACTCCTGAGCCAGCTGGAAAGGCAGGCTGTGAGGAGGACGTGGGGCCTGTGCGACCTGCACCCGGGCGCCAGGGCCTCACAGCCAAAACCAGCTTCTGTGTCCTGTTTCCTCCAAAGGTTGGCTCTTGAAAGCAGGGTCACCTCCTGGAAATCCAGTGTTTCCCACCATGCTAACAAAATGAAATAACGTGTCTGGCACTGGGGCGAGAGTCACAGGCCACCGGGCAGGGGGTGCGCTGAGGACATGGCCGGTGTGTTGTCAGGGAAGGCGGGCGCCAAGCACCTGGCACTGGCAGTGCCTTTGTTGGGCGCCTGGGAGATTGTTGTTTAAAAGTTTTAAAATCCATCCTGGCTAACACGGTGAAACCTCGTCTCTACTAAAAAATACAAAAAAAAAAAAAAAAA
>NW_022161518.1:0-14458 GCF_008728515.1 Papio anubis
TTCCTTCCTTCCTTCCCTCCCTCCCTCCCTCCCTCCCTCTCTCTCTCCCTTTCTCCATTTGTCTCTTTCTCTTTTCTTTCTTTCTTTCTCTCTTTCTTTCTTTCTTTCTTTTTCTTTGTTTCTTTCTCTTTATTTCTCTTTCTTTCATTCTTTCTTTCTGTCTTTTTTCTTTCTCTCTCTTTCTTTCCTTCCTTCCTTCCTTCCTTCCTTCCTTCCTTCCTTCCCTCCTTCCTTCCTTCCCTTCTTTTTCAGATGAGAGCTCACTCTGTCACCCAGGCTGGAGGTTCCAAGCGATTCTCCTGCCTCAGCCTCCTGAGTAGCTGAAATTATGGTGCACACCACCACGCCCAGTTAATCTTTGTGTTTTTCATAGAGACAGGCTTTCACCATGTTGGCCAGACTGGCTTTGAACTCCTAACCTCAAGTGATCTGCCCATTTCAGCCTCCTAAAGTGGTGGGATTACAGGTGTGAGCCAATGCACCTGGCCCACACCCTCTGATTTCATGTTACATGCTCCTGAAGTTCACACTACCAGGAATTATGTCCAGCACAAGGTCAGGAGTCATGAAGGATCACTCCAGGTCTGGAGATTTCCTTTGTGTTTATTGGGTCCCAAGGTTAATAAAGTCCCATCAGCACCTTTGAGGTTCTGAGAGAACCTTTGCCATAGTATTCAGACTTTACAATAGATAAGTTAAAATAGTTTTAAAGAATGCCATTTCACTTTACCTGAAAACACATCGGTTATAAAACAAAACAGGCAAATTAAGAGCCAAGTAAACAGTAGTTCTTACAATTAATTCAGTTATTTATTCACTTAACAAATTTTTATGACTTCACATAAGCCAGACCCAGGGCTATATGCCATTTTTTCTATCATTTCAACTTTTATTTTAGATTCAGGGAGTAAAAGTGCAGTTTTGTTACATGGGTACATTTACGATACTGAGGTTGGGGTTACAAAAGATCCTATCACCTAGGCATTGGTCATAGCATCTAATAGGTAGTTTTTCAGCTCTTGCCCCACTTCCTCTCTCTTCACTCTAGTAGTCTGTGGTGGCTATTGTTTTCATATTTATGCCCATGTGTACCCAATGCTTACCTCCCATTTATAAGTGAGAATATGCAGTGTTTGATTTTCTGTTCTTGTGTTAATTTGCTAAGGATAATGTAATGCACATTCCTACTTCTTATGAAATGGCCTATGTGACATGATCTCTGGGGTTATCAAAAGTGTATCATTATTTTAACAGCAAAAAGAAGCAACTAAAAATGCATACGCTTAGATGCATGAAATATTCTACCAAACATTATAAATTTATTAGTTTTAATATTTCATATTTACTTTTAAGTAGCTAGATGTCTTTCTACTTCTTTCCTTATAATTAATTGTGTCAGTAACTTAGCAACATTCCTCATGGGAAATATACCAATTTCAACTGTATGCAGAAGGATGACATGTATACGTAAGGAAATAAATAACCCAATTAATTCAATCACAGGCTTGATGATGGAACTAGATTTCATCATTTAACAATTTAATCAGCAGTTAGCATGTCTTGTATTAATACACTGTTTCTAGGCACACTGATTAGTTGACTAAAGTAAAGCCAATTATTTTGGGGTTATTTACATTTGTCTGTCCCATGGCACCTCAATCTTGGTAACTTCCAAACTACGTTTGCTCTTAGATCAAGTATGGCCCCACCTTACCTTCCCAGTTTTCATATCCTTTCTGATCAGAATGTGTCCTGAGTACCCGCATCACGAGCATCATCAAGGTGCTTCTTTAAAATACGGGTTAGGTTTGTCCCAGGTCTAATATGTCAGAAATTGTAGATTATCCCAAGGTAATAAGTATGTACATGAAGGTTTGAGAAGCACCAGTGTATATGTCAATGAATGCTGTGAACATTGCCCCACTGTATACACCAGAAATTTAGGTCTGTTCCATGAAAACTTCTCTTGCTTTCCTGCTTTAACTTCTTTTGATTATACATATCAAATTCATTGTCTCCTCCTCTCTCCACAATTGGCAAAATCTATTGTCTTCTTTATTTTAGTTCCACTACCATAATCCCAACTGAAGACAGGTCACATTTGCCTGGTTCCCATGGGCCACTTTGATTCTACATTTTCCACTCTCTGAATTTCTTCTATACACATTCATCACAGTGCCTTCTTCAAACATATATCTCATTCCCTCTCCTCCAGTTCAAAATATTTTAGTGTCAACCCATTGTTTATACGATTATGACAGCAATTTACACCAGGCGCGGTGGTTCACCCCTGTAATCCCAGCACTTTGGGAGGCCAAGGTAGGTGGATCACCTGAGGTCAGGAGTTCAAGACCAGCCTCACCAACATGGTGAAACCCTGTCTCTACTAAAAATACCAAAAATTAACTGGCCGTCGTGGTGGGTGCCTGTAACCCCAGCCACTTGGGAGGCTGAGGCAAGAGAATCGCTTGAACCCAGGAGGCAGAGGTTGCAGTGAGGCAAGATTGCACCACTGCACACCAGCCTGGGTGACAGAGACTCTATATCAAAAAAAAGAAAAGAAAAAAAAAAAAACAATTCAAAATATGGCCTGCGATAGCAAGGCCCAGTGGGATCCTGTCCCTGCAAATGCAAAATTTTCAGAGAGGTTTTCTCTGGTTTCAAATATAAAATCCACAAACATACAAAATAATCCCTCTGGTACATTCTGTAGCAATACACTAAACCTTTATTTCCATATACATGAAACGATTCATGATTGAGTATTTGTTTCCCACAGCAGATTGTAAACCGATGGCAGCCATGGGTCTAGTCTCATCATTTTATCCCCAGTGCCTTGTATGAAGCACCCTCTGTCCACAGTTTAGGCATGCAATAACTACATCTCTTCTCCATTCTCTTTTATATAATTTCAATTATTTTATTTTTCAACATCAGAGGCAAAACCTAAATATGTTTCTTATAACCTGACTATCCTACCAACTTTTCCTGGGGCTACATTGTAGTCCTGGAAGGAGTGAATGGTTCTAAAGCATAATAGGGAAAAGAGATATATAGATATACATATATACACATATATACACACGCACACACATACATTTTTACTCAAGTGTCCACTGTCATCCAGGAAACCTGGTCTTTAATAAGCGATGCACAAAAACAGGCACAAAAAAATGTGTCAGCATTGACCACTGGAATCCTTCCCTCTTGTTGCTCCCCCTATTACTTTATGATCAGCCTTGGGAAATCTGAATCCTTTGTTTCTTTGTTTCCAAGCCAAAGCATGACCTCTCTTTAAGGATATATAAAGATATATAGTTTGGAATTATTATGCAGCCCTTTGCTCCCTTGTGCCTTGCTGGGGTGCCATCGGAACCCCCACTTGTGTCACTGGGTTTAGAACCTACACTTACGTGACTGGTTTTATTATCTCCCTCAAAGTAGACTGTAATTAAGGATCAAAGAATCAAGGATCAGAGTTCTTGGACCATTGCTCTACAGTTTACTTCTGTTTCCCACCTCTGTTCTGTCCTCCCCAGAACATCAGGGCATCGAGGAATCTTATCTTTCCTCCTCATCTGGGAAGTAGGTTCAAGCTGCTGTTCTCAAATATTCTGTTTATGTCTCCCAATTCCCCTTAGAACATTCGATTTTGGAAAACAAACATTAGTTTCAGACTTCTTTTCTCTCTGCTCTGTTATATTCTTCCACTGTTTAAAATAAAATTTCAAAACAAAACCAAAAACACTGGAATGGCTTTCTCTGATTTGCAGAATGTCTCCTCAAGTAAGAAATATTATTAAACCAGAAGAACATTAAATAACTTGTCTTAACCTCTGAGGATGTTCTAAATGATCTAGGGGGCTTTGTGATGGGGGGATTTCAGAGGACATTTTTCATTTCTCTGTGTTGGTCAGCTATGGGAGAAATCTCTGTATCCCAGAACACTCATACCCTGTAAACTGGCTTAGTAACTGTATCAACAAATCATTCAGAAGGCAAAGAATAGAACTCTCACCACAGCTTTCTTTTCTCAGGAAGAGACATTAGATGTGACATTTGTGTTGAGATTGTAACCTGATTTTTTACTGACATGTTCTGTTCATTCAGGTCTGTTAACTTGAGACTATTCTAATTTTCATGTGCACTATAAAATGACCTCCTAAAACTGGGACACATTTTATTTAAAAATGCAACATATGGAAGCAAAATTGTCACATCTGTAATTGTTCACAATTAAAGAAACATGGTAACAGTGGCAAAAATAGAACCATATTTCATTTGATGGGAACTATATTAATAAATTACTATGACTTTCAAGATTCCAAATACCTACACGTAGTATATATGAAAATACACGTATTTGTGTGTTTCTATAGCAGTGAACAATTCTGAGGCTGATCTTGATAAGGCTGTAATGCTAATGGATAACATATATTAAGTATCTTAATACTAGTAAATGTTTCCATTTAAACATTTTATCTCCTTTTCTTTTTTATTTTAAAGGTCATTTTAAATTCTGCCCCCTGTGTATTTGACTTCCTCTGGAATGGGTTATGCTAATAAAATGTTCTAACTGTTGTAATTAGTGTCCAGTTGCCAGTGTAATGCAATAAAATGCTACTCTCAATTAGTCACCAGAGTTACACATTGTCCCCTTGAGTGCACTGCATAAAAAATCCAACACTTTGATCTCTTTATTAAAAAATTATCTAGGGTTAGAGAAGCATATTAAAATTACTTTATTAAAGATGCTTTTAGTCTACCTAATGTGTTTTGCCCATCTAAAATGCAAAGTAAAAAGAAAAATAATTTAAAAACGTTATTTGTTGTTAGATTCGTTAAAAATACAATAAAATGTAATTCAATTAATATTTATTTAGCAACTGTTATACATAAGAGATTCTTTCAGGCACTGTGTAAACTTTAAAAATGTAATATTTTGTTTCTCATCTTGGAAACCTTATAATCAAATCGTGAAAAAAAAAATAACTTATGGGAGTACAGGCATGACACAATCTAAGTAATATCAAAAAGCCGTGGGGACTCAGAAAGTAAGACACATTCCCTCAGGGTGTACAAGAAAGCATCTCTACTACAGAAGGTTTTCTTTTCATTTTGTCACTATTTTCTTTGCTTTTTCTAATTTCTAAAAACTACTGGTTGTAACTCATAGAGACTTTATAATACATTTTTCTTATGTTTTAAAAAATATACTTAAAAGGCAACAGACCACTCTGCTGTCTTAGAAAAAAAATACTGCTGCATATTTCATGGGTGCTTCATATTTACTAATATGAATATGCTGTTCAGCATACAGTGGTAGAATTATGTCTGCAATGTCATGTGTCATGACATTGCCATGGAGTTGGAAAGGAAAGGAGTGAGCAATTGTTTTCTGATACAATTATGTAATATACACACCCATGCTCATGTTGCCATACACATGTTGTGTAATTCTGAAAAATACATTTACATTATGCCTTCAAATAATATATCCTAATTAATGTCTTTCACACTCTTTTTATTAGCCTTAAATATCCTATTATACGTACCAAAATACTTCCAAAATTTGTGTCTGTGTGTGTGTGTGAGTGAGCAAAGCATTCAATCTTCTTTACAAAATTAGATACAAAGTACATATAACACCTTTTCAGAAAGGATTGGACATTTTAATTAATTATTATTAAGATTTACTTTCTTCCAAATATTTCAAAACAGTATTCATCTTCTTAATGTTAAAAGAGCAACTTTAGACACATTAAATTTAACAGAGTTTATCTGAGCAAAGAATGATTCATGAATCAGGAAGCATTCAAAACCAGGAGAGGTTCAGAGAGCTCCACCTGGCAGGGTGAGCAGCGAGCTTTTACAGGCTGGATGCGGAAACAGAGCAGAGAAATCAGCTGATTGGCTATGGCTGGGTGATTACCTTATTTGGCCGTTGTATGAAGAGTTGACTGCCTGTGATGGGCTGAAACTTGGCTGTTCGTTATACTCCTAAGTTAGTTAGGCTTGGGGTCATTTATGTACTAAGCTTGTAGTTTTGTTATATAGGACCTCCAAGTACAGAGACAGCTTCAGGCTAATATTTTCCTGCTTATTTACTTTAATACTAATGTGTTTCTAATTTTAATGGATACTATGATACTTAGTAATTTTTAAAGAACAACTCTCAAATTTTACTTAATTCTGACATTTTGATATAAACTGATTTAAAGTTACACTATTTATAGATTAGATATGTAAAATCCATGTAAGAAAAAGAAGCATAATTTTAGGAGGGGTGGGCATGAACTGAAGACATTGCCAGGCATGAAAGAATATTTTCTGAACCAGTACACGAAATATGCTGTAAGAAAGCTACTTGAAAATGTAAATGGAATATAAATAACTAGAATAGGAAGTCTAGCTTTAAATACTTACAACAATGATAATTTACAATGGTATTCAGCATCTTATGAGGTCTGTTATAGTCCTCATTTCTCTTCACTAAAACTTCTAGATTTATAATATTGGGGACAATTATACTATTACAATATATTACCAGTATAAATGTAAGTCAGTGGCTAAACGAGGTTTGCCTTACAGAAAATTATTCAATAAATAATGATTCTGAAAATGTTCTACCAAATTGAAAACTATATTTATAGTCACCAAATCACACAATCTTATTGTTGGAAAGTAACTAAAAATGAATCTACATTAGTCCAACGTGTCAAGTGCTAGACTCACATCTATCACTCATGGCTAATGTGTTGTTTATGTTTATTATTCTAAAGTCTGATTCACTCAATGCCCACACTGCCCCCCTCACTGCTCATCTCATCTAAGGCAGCACTGAACAGCACTGAATACAAGAGTTTGGCTTCTTTGCATAAATAAAAATTGGTCTCCCTCTAAATTTCCATCCAAGAGCCTTTTTTGGTACTTTGTTTTGTTTGTTGATAATTCTCAAATCAATATAGCAACAATGTAATTTGTTTTCTGTGGTAAATGTATATTTAATTTCTTATATTTTTATCACAAGGCAAGGACAAAGCAGCATTTTTATTCCAGCATCAACAAATATCTTAGGAAACTGCTGTAAAGAAATGCAAAGGGCTGGGTGCAATGGCTCATGCCTGTAATTCCAGCACTTTGGGAGGTTAAAGCGAGAGGATCACTTGAGGCCCAGTGCTTGAGATCAGTCTGGGCAACATAGCAAGACATCATCTCTACAAAAATAAAGAAAATTTAGCCACATGTGGTGACGTGTGCCTCTGGTCTTAGCTACTCAGGAGGCTGAGACAGAAGGATTTGCTTGAGGCCAGGAGTTAAATTACAGTGAGCTATGATCACACCACTGCACTGCAGCATAGGCAACAAAGGGAGCCCTCTTTCCAAAAAAAATGTTAAAAAGAAAAGCAGAGATGACTAACAATATTATTATTTTTAAAAATCAGCACATAGAAGTGTAAATTATGAATCATGTTGTGAAATAATATTGTGAGTATTGTTTTAATGTTTACATAGGCACAAATTTCTTTCTATGGTGGAAAGAAAAAAATGCCACCATAAACCCATCCTGGTACCATAGGTGTAATGTATGACCCAACTTGTTGACACATAACTGATGACCAAGTTCTTCAGAAAATCAAAGTATATTGTGATACATTCAATACTGAAAAAAACTCTCATTATGTAAAACTTATGCATGAGAAATTTTCTATAACTGGACTTATAGAAAACAGACATTTAAGTGCTAGGCACTTTTGCAGTCAGTTTACTAAAATCTACTTCAAAGGCATTATTGAAGTAATGAAACCACAAGTACATAGTAGGTAAAAGAATTCTAATACATTATATATTACTAAATGTTCACATATACAATGAATAAAAGGTCATATACTATATTTATTCAATAGTAAACTCAGAAAAAGTAGGAAAAATGCCAATTCACAAAAGATAATGTATAAGTAGTCAAAAAAGTTGCTCAATTCTATTAGTCATCAGAAGATACAAATTAAACAACACATTTTAGCTAAAATGAAAAGGCATAAAACAGGAAGTATCAGGTACCTAAAACAGTTTGATCTCACATACACATTACTAGTAAAGTATGACAATTTCAGAACATTATTGAGCAGAACCCACTGAAGTTGAATAAATCTATATTCCATGGCCAGCAATGTCACTCCTAAGCATTTACCTATGAAAACATGCTTATAAAAGTTTATTAATGACTTGTAAAGAATGCCAATTAACAATGGAAAATGACCAGTGAAAACTTGTTCCAATTGAAGGCTGGAAATTGGAGCAGAAATTAGCATGTATAAAGGAAGATTTGACAGGATATTTTGGATTTTAGGCTCCGTGGAAGGACTTAAAGGAAATGCTTAAATAAAAATAAAGCCACTGTTAGTCTTGTTTGGTTCATGTTAGACTTACATAGTTAAAGTTAAAAGAAGCAATGTGTAGTGTTCTAGAAAAAGAAGAGAAAATTCAGTTGTTGAAACATGGATTTAAACCCTAGTTTTGTCTCTTCACACTGTGGATTTGGAGTAAACATTTCTTAAATTGACAGATAAAATTGTATGTGTTTATCATGTAAAATGTGATGTTCTGCATATATATACACGTTGTGAAATGGCTATACCTAGCTTACTAATACATGCACTACCCCCAATGTTATCATTTTAGTCTTTAGCATTTTTCAAGAATACAATATATTATGTTGAACTCTGATCACCATGTTATGCAATGAATCTCTTGAGTATTTACAGTTAGGAGGAATCAGTTCAAAAGATCTATCATTACAACATGGTGACTATAGTTCATAATAATATATTTTATTCTTCAAAGACTGTAACTGTCTACCCTTTGAACAACATCTCCCCGACACCCACTCTCCCCGCCACCCAGCCCCTGGTAACCACCATTCTATGAAGTAAATGTTTAAATGTTTATAAAAGTAACATATCTTTGCAGGTGATTATAAGTGTGGAGAGCGTACCATGCCTGGCCTATGATTAGTGTCCAGTGAAAAGAAGATTTTATGCAGAGAAAGATTGTGACAGAGTGCTGGGCACCTTTTTGCTGGTAGCTCAATCTTAGCTATTGTTTTTCTCCTACAGGGTTTCAATTAACATCCTGTCATGTGCATGTGTCACTGTATTATTTTTATTAATTTAAGCAGTGTAAAAAGATTGATGATTGTGATCACTAACCTGCTCATTTTCCCATCTGATTCTAAGTATGAGATATTTGAAATAGGAACTTCTTGTTTAAACACTTGATTTAACATGTAATTTACATTTTGAGAGAAGAAAGTGCCCTTGGCATATTCAGATGATTCAATTTCTTGCCTCTTTTTTTCTAAAATATTACTAATTGATAACGTATGAATTTTATCAACTAAGCATGTAAAGTATATGTAAAAATTTGTTGTATGTATCAAATATGTTTTTTGTGAGAATTTCTTAAATTATATACTTTGTTTAACAATAAATGTGCATTGTTCACTTGTAATCTCCTGTTGGCATCAGAGTGTTCCTCTAAAACACAGGAAGCTGTGATCCTTCCCGGTTCTTCTATTGGTCCTACAGAGCTATCCCTTTTTAGGATATAAAGATGAAGCAACTGCTGTGACCGAAATCAATTCTGAGCTATAAAAGTCAACATGTCTCCTTAAACAGCAGTTTTTTCTTCTTTCTGCCAGTCTACAAAACCGTGGAAGATTGCAGTTAAACGTTGTTCTGGGTCATTTTAAAACATGTCACAGTGTAGTGCATTGTGTATCATTCCAGTCAATTGGTTGAAGTCATATCTGGCACTACAAAGCTCACCCTTGGAAAAGAAAAATGCGGGTCAAATCTGCTGGTATTATATATACAAGATACATTTCTTTAAATGCATGTTACGTATCTAGTAGTAAGGAGACGCTACCTCCATTGACTATGTAAAATGACATCTGTACCTCAATTTCCCCATGTGTCTCTTTGATATGGGAGATTACTTTTAGAAAATGTATGAGCACAGATTAGACAATTCTAAGGAAAATGTCAGTAGTGATTATCTCTTTAATACAACTTTAAAGATAATGTAAAATTAATATTGAATCCCTTAAACATGTATTTTTTATAAATATGTGTATTTTACTTTTATAGATTAAGGTAAACAGATGGCTCAAAAAGCAAACTATCGCAAGAACAGAAAACCAAACACCACATGTTCTCACTCATAGGTGGGAATTGAACAATGAGATCACTTGGACACAGGACGGGGAGTATCACACATCGGGACCAATTGTGGGGAGGGGGGTGGTGGGAAGGATAGCATTAGGAGATATACCTAATGTAAATGACGAGTTAATGGGTGCAGCACACCAACATGGCACATGTACACATATGTAACAAACCTGCACGTGGTTCACATATACCCTAAAACTTAAAGTATAATAATAATAAAAAAGTTCAATGAAATAGGCATGTTTTCCTTCTGATGTTATGATTGTATTCATATTACATGATTTTTATGTTCAAGAGGGTAGACACCAAATACTATCAAACATAAAGCACAAGCTTTAAGTTATACAAACCTATACAAAGAAATATGATTGTCCTTACCAAGAAATTTGTTTTCTTTTAAAATCTATTTCCAGCATTATTGGAATAAAAGCAAAAAATGTAACTCCTGATGTGCTCCTAGAGTGTAGCAACTGATTATAAACACCTAATTACTTTTTAAACTGTATCTTTCTACTTTAAATATATTTACTCTTTTCAAATTTACATTTTCACATGGCTCAATTATGCTATTTTGATTGCATGTATAATCAAATATATATATAGTAAGAAAACATGTGACTTGATAGAATGTTCTATAGGTAATGTATGCATACATAGCTCTGCATCTATTTTATGCTGTGTGAGTAAGCTGTAGGTAAATATTTAAAAATCTTTCAAAAGGTGACAATATTTAAGGTTGTAAATGATCCAGAAACATTAATTGCATAATCGAGAAAGGAAATACCATCACAAAATTTGATGTATGGTTATGTGTGCAAAATGTTAGGAAATCAAAGTACTTTAAAAAATTACAGCTCTAATTCAAGTAGAGAATTTTCCAGGATCATCATGAGTTTCCCATAGTCAAGAGAAAGCTCATTAAAAATATCTAATTGCACTCTCATAAATCATCTATTATCAGTAAAATAACCTATATAAGCTGGACTATGAAAGTGAAGAGAGAGCTAAGATATTCTTAGAGTTCTTGTAAGACTTTTGCAAGATTGGCAACAGTGATTAAGAAGGAGAATATTTGAAGGATTTATGATTTTTATTTTCTTTATTTTCATATAGAGAAATATGTAAAAAAAAGTTATGGGAAATTATTTACTTGAGACGTTAATGTAAATGATGGAGCTCAAACTTGCAAGTAGACACCAAGAGCACATGAACTTATGATCCACATTTTTATTGGTTATAACTGAAAAACAAAACAATGAATCCTGCCAATTATCAGCACTCAAGATTGTTAAGTGATGATTAATCCCTCAAATGACTTCGTTTTTATTTAAAATTGAAGTGCTTTCCAGTTCGAAGTTACTTTTTACATGTTTATAAGAATGAAAAGAGAAAACAGGCCAGGCACGGTGGCTCACGCCTGTAATCCCAGGACTTTGGGCGGCCGAGGCTGGTGGATTATTTGAGGCCAGGAGTTGGAGACCAGTCTGGGCAACAAGAAAAATTATCCAGGAGTAGTAGTGTGCACCTGTAGTCCCAGCTACTCAGGAGGCTGAGGCACGAGAATAGCTTGACCTCGGGAGGCGGAGGTTGCTAGAGGTTGCCGTGAACCGAGATCACACCACTGCACTGCACTCCAGCCTGGGCAAAAGAGCAAGACTCTGTCAAAGAAAAAAAAAAGAGAGAGAGAGAAAACAAGTAGATACAACTTCTAGGAGTTAATGAGCCTTTAGGACCCTGAAGCCCATGCTTATTAGTCTGAGGGTTTTATTATTATTATTATTATTGTTATTCAGAATAGATTTGTAGAAGGTACACTTTCTAGATTTCTCAGACGTATCTATTATTCTGGAAATTCAATTTTTTAAATCATTTTTGTTTAAGTCCATGAAAGTATCTATTTTGAATGTGATTCTTATCTATTCTCTATTATTGAAGACCTGGTCGGTTTATTGCATCTATTTGATTAATTTTTTCTGATTGCATATATTCTACTGGGTTTTATTTAGTGTCAAGCTACAATGTGAAATAAATAAACATGTTCAATTAAAAAACCTGTCAGTCTGATAAACACTGATATATCAAGACACAATTGAATTTCCTTTTTCCTTTTTCCTCTTTTTTTTTTTTTTTTTTTTTGGTCTGTGTTATGCAAACTAAAAGGTCTGACAGTGGTAAATTTTACCCCATCAATCTACTTTACTTAAAATCCTAGACAATTTTATTGAGTTATCATCCTAAGTGAGTTGAGGAACACATTTACCTTATATTTGAGTAGGATGGAGAGGAAATCTCATTCACTCCTCCAAGTCATACACTGAAAAATATAAAAACCAAAATAAATCAAAAGATGTACTATATAATATAATATAATAGAAAAAGGTAAAGGTAGGAATGCTTGCAAAATTGATTTATTCGTTTAGTGGTATCTAGTCAAAGTTTCCCAGGTGACTTTATACGAAAATATATAGAACTATTATAAAATGTATCTGAGAGACCAAATGATCGTGCAAGATAGTTTAGTGAAAGAACAAAGCAGAATGACTTCCGCTGGGAAATATCAACCAGTCATATAGCTACAGTATTGAGACAAGAAGTTAAAAAGAAGAAAATTATTTATTAACAATTCTATTGTTACAAAAAGAGGTAGACACATTTGTGACTCTGAAAAGAATACATTTTCTCTAAACGATATGTCACATGTTAACAATTTGTCATTTTAGCTTTTCAATTTTGTTTTGTTTTGGTCATGGATTCAAAATTGTAATTCAGTCCTCTGTCCACTACAAATGTCACAATAGCCGATCCTCACTTTATCAAAGAATAATCAGTGTTGCCTTTGTTTTCAGCCACTTAAGGTTAGACTCAAGTCTATTTTAATCCCTGCTCTGTATCCATCATCTAAGGGAACTTCTTCCATATGTTTAACCAAAATACATGTTTTGAATATAAATTTTTACTACTTTTCTATGAAAAATGTATGTTTAATTCACACAATAATTTAGGTGCTAAAACTACCAATGGCTTTAGTTACAGAAAGGAAAACACTGAGTTTATCCATCAAGGAAAGTATATGTCACATATAGAATAATATTTTTATATATTTATTAAGATTTTAGAGTATGGTATAAAAATTTTAAAAGTTCTTGCTCATTATAAGGGATATGTATTCATAAATACACATAATCTTTCTCTCTATATATCTATATACACACACACATATAAAATATACCTCATTGTCAATGTGTTGCTTGCTTTACATCCCTTAGTATCTATTAGTTTTATTTTTCTTAATGCATATTGCAGTGAGGGGCCTGGTCAATATTTATATTTCAAAGTATAGTGGAAGATATCTGGAATGCTGACACTATTCTATTTCTTGACCTGATTTGTGTACTTTATTTATTTATTTATTTATTTATTGAGATGGAGTGTCACTCTGTCGCCCAGGCTGGAGTACAATGGCGCGATCTCAGCTCACTGCAACCTCCACCTCCTGGGTTCAAGCAATTCTCCTGCCTCAGCCTCTTGAGTAGCTGGGATTACAGGCACGCGCCAACAACCCGAATAATGTTTGTATTTTTTAGTAGAGACAGGGTTTCAGCATATTGGTCATGCTGGTCTCAAACTCTTGACCTTGTGATCCGTCTGCCTTGGCCTCCCAACACTTTATATTTCAGTAAGATGTATATTTAAGGTTTGTGCACATTTGTTTTTATTTAGTACAGTTTAATAAAGTTATTAAAATTGAAAAAATAGAAGATGAGTTTTATTTGTGAAATCAGTCTATGAAAACCTCATGTTATGGGAAAATTGAATCTGCTCCTTTACTTTCTTCTTAATACTCATCTTCCACATATTTTGACTCTAGCCAATCTATTTGCACTAGAATTGTATTCTAAGATAAACCCCAGTTTCATAATTTGCATAACTATAGAAAAACAGTGATGGTTACATTTTATATGGGCCTGCATTTGCAAGTAGGCACTCAATAAACCACAATACCCAATACTTTGTGACTTTTCATGGTCTGTTAGCTTCTTCTTTTGCCAAGGTCAAAGCTGAGTCTCTACCTCAGACTGCTCTGGGATACAGTGAGACTGTCTTTGGGATGATTACACAATCACAACTAATGAGTGATACCAGAGAAGCTTTGAAATGCATTAATAAATTAGGAATATATATACACACACACACACACACACACTTTCTCTTATTTGTTCTTTTATTTC
>NW_022161519.1:0-14440 GCF_008728515.1 Papio anubis
CTTGAGAACCATCGGCCCAGATAGCCTCTGAACACTAACGGCTCCTGGTGCGTCTGGAGAAGACACCGGCCATGTCTGGGAGGCAGGGGAGATGGACTAGCACACTCCTCCTGCCACAGGGCAGCATGATGCTCGATTCCCTCAGAAGGATGTCCTTCATCTTTTCCATGCCGTGTGTGTTCACCCTGGCCCTCCCAGCAGCCTGGGAAGGGCAGAACACTGCACACACAAGTCTGCACATGCCAGATTCATCTGTCACCAGACCCACGGGAGGAGGCAGACTGGTTCCAGGAGGATGAGAGCCCTTGTTCTGACACCTGCGTCTGATTCCAGTGATTCCAGGGCCTACAAATCCGCTCTGGACTACACCAAACGAAGTCTGGGGATTTTCATTGACCTCCAGAGGAAAGAGAAGGAGGCGCATGCCTGGCTGCAAGCAGGGAAGATCTATTACGTCCTGCGGCAGAGCGAGCTGGTGGACCTGTACATCCAGGTGAGTGGCAAGGGATGCAGGAGGACCCCTGTGCTGTTCACTCTCTGTCTATCCACCCATCCATTCATCCTTCCATCATTTATTTACCTGTTCATCCTTCCATCCATCCATCCATTCTTCTGTCCATCCATCCATCATCCATCCATCCGCCTCCTTGTTGGGTCAAAGCGTCATTCTTAACTCCCAGCAGAGGCAGTACATGCACTCTGGGCTGTTCTCTTTTCCCTTACCATGGTGGCTTTTGTCATCTTACCTGTGCTCTGCTCGAATCTTCACTCCTGGCCTCCATCTGTCCCTCTAAATGTGACCACGGTGGCCTGGCTTCTCTCCCCGCAGAAGACAGAGCCAGTTGTGTCTCCTACTTCCCTGGGGCAGGGTTTCAAGGTCTCACATCCCATATTTGGCCTAGTCAGCTTCCTCCAAGCATCCTGACCTGGTGGGGTGACCTGGTGGGGTAACCATGGCCCTGGCCACCCCACCCATAGGGCCCAGTGACATTGCTGCAGTCACAGCCCCTCAAGTGTTGGACTTACTGAGAGAGCAGAGAATTAAGCCAGATTCCATAGGGACCTGGGAGACTGGCTCAGTGCTTGGCCTCAGGTTCACAGAAGAGAAAAATGGGCCGATGTAGAGCCATGCTTCTCAAAGTGTAGTCCCTGGACGAAATAGAGCAGCATCCATGTCACCTGGGTTTGTGGCAGAGTGGGGTTCTAGGGCCTGCCCCAGGCCTGTGGAGCCGGAAGCTCTGGGGGCAGGGCCAGCAAGCTAGAAGGACAGGCCTCCGGGTGACTGTGATGCCTGCACACCTTGAGAACCATCGGCCTAGATAGCCTCTGAACACTAACGGCTCCTGGTGCGTCTGGAAGACACGGCCATCTGGGAGGCAGGGAGATGGTTACTTACACTCCTCCTGCACAGGGCGCTTTTATGATGCTCGATTCCCTCAGAAGGATGTCCTTCATCTTTTCCATGCCGTGTGTGGTCACCCTGGCCCTCCCAGCAGCCTGGGAAGGAGCAGAACCTGCACACACACAAGAATAGCCGTTCCCAGTCACATGCCAGATTCATCTGTCACCAGACCCACGGGGCCAGACTGGTTCCAGGAGGATGAGAGCCCTTGTTCTGACACCTGCGTCTGATTCAGTGATTCAGGGCCTACAAATCCCGCTCTGGACTACACCAAACAGAGATCTGGGGACTGTTGACCTCAGAGGGGGAAGGAGGCGCCATGCCTGGCTGCAAGCAGGGAAGATCTATTACCTCCTCTTGGCAGAGCAGGCTAGTGGACCTGTACATCCAGGTGAGTGGCAGGGATGGGAGGAGCCCCTGTGCTGTTCACTCTCTGTCCATCCACCCATCCATTCATCCTTTTATTTTATTCCATTCTTCCATCCATCCACTCGCCTGCTCCATCCTTCCATCCATCCTTCCATCCATCCCATTCACCTGTTCATCCATCCATCCCTTTATCATCCATTCCATTCCATACCATTCCATCCATTTGTTCGTCCGTTCATCCTTCCATCATCCATCCATTTACCTGTTCATCCTTCCATCATCCATCCTTCTGTCCATTCATCCATCCGTCCTTTTATCATCCATCCATTCACCCGTTCATCCATCCATCCATCCATTCATCCTTCTATCAACCATCCATCCACCTGTTCATCCTTCCATCCATCCATGATTCATCCATCTATCCATCCATCCTTCCATTCATCTGTCCATCCATCCATCCATCCATCCATTCATCCGTCCTTTTATCCATCCATTCACTTGTTATTCCATTCATCTGTCCATCATCCATCCATTCCACCTGTTCATCCATCCATCATCCATCCTTCCATCATCCATCCATTCCATTCCATCCATCCACCATCCATCCATTCCATTCGTCCATCCATCCATCCATTCCATCCATCCACCACCAATGTCCATCCATCCATTCATCTATCTGTCCATTTGTTTTATCCATACATTCGCCTATCCACCATCTATCCATCCATTATCCATCTACCATCCATTATCTACCTTCATCCAGTTTCCTTCCATTCCACCACCATCCATCCACCACCACCGATCCGTCCATCCATCCCAGCATTAATCTATCCACACACCCATCCCTCCATCCATGTGTCTACATCTCCTCATCCATTCATCCATCCACCCACTCGTTTCCTAAAGCCACTGCTGAGGCACCTGTTCATGTGCCTTTTCCTCCCTCAACTGGTTCCCTCACATCCTCCCGGTGGCCAGCATCTTCTCCCTGAGGGCAGTAGCAGCCCCTCTACAGTGCACAGCACCTGCTGGTATACAGCACATGCTCAAATAATGTGACCACTCAGTTAACACACAGAAGAACTTGCTCCAAGCGACACGTGGCACATCTCCTTACAAAATGAATCTATCATAGTGGCTGTTTTCAGAGGCTTTCCCAAACACAGTGTGATCTGGAACAAATTGTGAAGCCCACGAGCCTGGTGAAGTTTTCATTATTGAGCACCTGCTGTATACCTCCTTGAGCTGAGGAGAGGGATCAAGAGCTCATGGCCAAGAGGGGACCAGGCCCACCCACAAACACTGCTGATGTGGCAGGGATGTGGCAATGCAGAAAGGAGCCAGAGGCTGGGATCCCAGCAGTTTGGGGGCCACGGAGACTGTTTTGAGTGCAGGGGGAGTGGGCTAGGGCTAGGGCTAGCCCTGGTGGTAGGATTCACAGGTATTGGGCTCCTGGGCTGCAGCTGCTCAGTCACCTCCTGGCACTCAGGTGCATCAGTTCATTGTCCTCATGCCAGTGGTGGGGGCAGCCCTAATGCACAGGGTCTGAAAAATGCTCAGGTGTACCTGTACTGTGTGAGAGGAAGGAGCCTGGCAAAGGTGCGCGTAGCCACCTCGCTAGGTGTGGGTCTTGAGGGAACTTCTGTCTCCTTTCAGGTGGCACAGAATGTGGACCTGTACACAGGCGACCTCAACCTGGGGCTGGAGCTGTTTGAGGCAGCTGGAGACATCTTCTTCAATGGGGCCTGGGAGCGGGAGGAAGGCATGTCCTTCTACTGGGTGAGCTGGCCTGTGGGCTGATGTGGGTGGGCCTCAGTGGGGCACCTGGAGGGCTGAGGCACAGGTGTGGCAGGGTAGAGGCCTCCCAAATGGAAGCAGGGCCACCCATGCACATGATGAGTTTCCGGGAAACTAATGAAAGTGGTCTCACCGGGAATGATATTGACCATGCCCCTGCCCGGGACAAACGCTCGGGGCCTGGACGTGACAATGGTTCTACCCTTGTACCTGATGACCTCAAGCAACCATGAGTGAGAAGTCCTGTCCCCATCTTCCAGATGAGGAAACTGAGGCTCAGAGGGGCACAGGGACATGTCAAAGGACACACAGCATCAGTGGGAGACCCAGGTCTGCATGTACCCCGAAGTGGGATGACTTCTCCCTTCCTCTGAGCTCACGGTGTGGCTCAGCCCTGGGCACAGATAAATGTGGTGTTTTTAGAGCAGAGAGGAGTGCTGGCTACCCCCAGTCAGACCCCCAGTGCCCAGGTGGGAGAGGTTGGTCTGAGGCTGTCGGGTGTAGTTGGATGGGCCTCAGGTGACTCTTCAGCCCCCAACTTGGTGTCTGAACTGTGTGTTATCCCAGAGCACAGAGCTGTGTCGAGGTGCGTGGGAAGCTCCAAGTACATGTTTGAGCTCTGAGGAGGGCTGTGGGCAAGGTGGGTGCTGTGGGAAACCTGACCCCACCTGCCTGTGTGGTAGGACCAGGCCCTGCCCCTGGAGTGACTACGGGCAACCGCAAGGTGGAGCTGCAGCTACAGCTGTGCAACAAGCTGGTGGCACTCCTGGCCACACTGGAGAAGCCCCAGGAGGTCTTGGAGTTTGCCTACATGGCCCTAGCACTCAGCATCACTCTGGGTAAGTCCCCTGAGCCCCCACCCTGCCAGGACCCACACTTTGCCAGAGCCCAGCCTCCAGGTCTGCAGGCCAGGAGCTGAAACAGCTGCTGGATTTTCCTGGTCTCTGTCCAGGCAGGCAGATCTGCCCAACTGGCTTCCCCGTCTGGCTGTGGGGCACAGCCCAAGGTCTCTCACGCAGTACAGAGCTCCCTGCCTGACTGAGCTCTGCTTCCTCTGCCTGTTCCCGCTGCTGACCACAAGGGCCGCCCAGTGTGCCCTCTGCCTTCCAGACATGCCAGGCATCTCGTTGGTCCCTGTATGTGCCAGGCTGAGTGGCACATTCCCTTTCTCTTGTGCCCTTCCCACCCTCATCAACCACACAGCTCTCTGGCTGATAAAATCCCAGTTCCCCTTCCAGCAGTCTGCCCCTTAAGGCCGGGCATCCCCTGGTGCTGTGCCAGGGTCGTCTGTCCCCCTCCAGAGACAGGGAACCCTAGGCAGGCCACATGCCCCAGCGCCTTGTGCCCCGTGGCCCATTACACAGTAGGTGTGCAGCTGACTCCCCAAGGTAGGGGGCTCTGATCGTGCCACACCCAGGAGGAGTCGGATGTCACGTCTGTGGGTTGCCTGGAGCCGGGGAGCCCGGGAGCACCTGGACTGCATGGCTTTTGGGTTCTCCTGGTTAAAACCAGTGAGCAAAGGCAGGTGGCTATGTGTAGGCACAGAGCTGGGCCATCCAAGTCCGACTTTGCCAAAGCCTCACAGTAGACAGGGGCAGGCCTTATTAGTTCTGCTTTGCAGATGGGAAAGTGAGTCTGGGAACCTGGAAGGGAATGGCCAGAGCTGCCCAGGTGACCACAGGTGCCTGGAGGCAAGCCAGGTGTGCTGCCCGGGGTCTGCATACCTGCTCCTGAGGGGCCTGTGCCCTCCCTGCCCCAGGGAGCCACGTCCTCACACCTGCCCCTTTGGCCTGCACCCAGGGGACCGGCTGAACAAGCGCATGGCCTACCACCGGCTGGCCGCCCTGCACCACCGGCTGGGCCATGGCAAGCTGGCGGAGCACTTCTACCTCAAGGCCCTGTAGCTCTGCAACTCGCCGCTGGAGTTCGACGAGGAGACCCTCTACTACGTGAACATGTACCTGGTGCTCGGTGACATCATCTTCTATGACCTGAAGGTGGGTGGCAGGGGTAGGGCTTGGGGTGTTCCCAGACCCCTTGGAGTGGGATCTCCACCCACACCCCAGAGGCCTGGGTTCCAGCCTTCCTTAGGAATGGCCCAGTGGCCTCCCTGGAGCTCTGCACCCAGCTGGAGGAGCCAGCAAGCTTAGCAGATACAACCCAGCTCCCAAGATGGCCAGGCCCCACCCTCAAGAACTCAGTCTCAGCCAGGGAGGCTGACACATGAGTGGGCAATGGTGGCCTCTGGGTAAAGAAGGAGGATTGTAGTCAGGGGGGCCCTCCTGGAGGAGGTGACACCAAACTGAGTCTTGACAGTCAAGTGTCAAGTTGCATTTAACAAAGAAAACAGGGTCGGGAGAAGGACATTTCAGAGGACGGCATCATCCTCACATTGAATCCACGTTGCAAGATCCAACCCAAATCCTGGCGCCTCCTCTAGGAAGCCTGCCCAGGGTGCCAGCCTGCACTGAGCAACTCCTTCCTGGAGTCCCGAGACACCTTGAATCTTCACACCACCCAGGAAGGGTGGGGTGGGACCAGTGTCTTACCATTGGGTTCACAGACAGGGAAACCCCAGCTCAGGGCAGGTGTAGTGGGGCGGGGCCCCTGCCAGCCAGGCTGAGACCTTGCTGGGTCGGGTCTGTCTCGAGGGGAGGTGCTGTGCTCCCTCTGCCCCCAGCCCTGCAGGGGTGGAGAGCTGGGACTGGCAGACTCAGACCTGGGGTGTCTCCACCCCTCTGCCCAGCAGGCACCACCCCTCCTCAGCATCGCACCGGCACCGCGTCAGTGCTCCTTAGGGGCTGAGAGGCCAGGGCACTCCAGTCCAGGGGCCGAGATCTTGGGGGCCTTAGAACAACATGAGAAGCTGGGGCAGCCCTAAGACCCTGCCCCGTATCCCCCACCACAGGCGACACCTGGTGATCAGAAGTGGTCTCTGTGGCCTCCCAAGTTCCAGCCAGACAGGGAGGTGCCAAGTGTCAGACCCAGAGGGACACTGCTCACTGCTCAGGGGCTCGCCTGGGACCCAGGGGGACGGACCTCCCAGAAGAGGCCTTTATCTCTCTTGGTCAAGCCTGCCGCCCACTCCGCCTGTCCAGGAGAAAGGAAAGGGCCAAGTAGTACCTGAGAGGCCAAAGTCCACGGTTGGGGTCGAGGGGCAGAGGCCTCCTTCACCTCCTTCCCATGCACAGCCCTCTGGGCCTCATCGTGACTATGCTGTCAGCGCAGGCCAGCTTCCCACAGGGAGGCCCCCTCGGAATTCCCCAAGGGCGGCTGTCTTTCCAAGGCTACACCCTCCTCCTTGTATAGGAGGCTCTGGACCCAGGGCCCAGAGGAGTGGGAGAAAAAGCCGGGCTGGATGGGGCCTGGAAGGCTGGCAGAGAAGCAGAGGTAAATGGGCATCTTTGCCGATTGCCTCTAAAATGGGGTCCCCTTTAGTCTACACGTGAGAGTGAGCCCTGGAATAGGGTGGATTAGATGTGTCCTGGCTCAGCCTGCCACTCACTAGCTGCTTCACACACTACAGGCACATGGAAATGCACACGCAAATGCACATGCACACACAGGCACACAAACACGCACAGGCACACGCAGAGACATATGCATTGGCTGGCTCCTTCCTGTTTAGTTGGGAAGCCCCCACCCCTTCAGGAAGCCTTTGCCTTCCATCCCTGGCTGAGTCTGGGGCCTCCTGGGCTTCCCTCTGCCACAGCCCGGGCCACCCTGTGTGGTCAGTGTTCACTCCCAGGTCCCTCAGACTGGGATCAAGGACGTTAGGCTCAGCCACACACCCAGCACAGAGTCCAGTGTTCGGCTGGGCGGGGGACATTGGATGAGCAGTGGCGGTGACTCGGGGCCTTCTCACGCCCCTGCTCCGTGTGTGGGGTGGGGCAGTGAGGGAATGGACTGCTGCATCTTGGACTTTCTCATTGGCCCTGGGAGCCATCTTGAGATGGTAAAGAGGAACAGGCCAGGCATGGGTCTTAGAGAGGTCCCTTGGGTGACCCCCATGTGGAGGAGGTGCCTGGGGAGAAGCCGGGTGGGGGATGGGAGGGTCAAGGAGGAGGTCTGGGAGACGGAGTCCCAACCCAGGGATGGTGAGTTTGAGCCAAACATGCAATGAAAACAGGAGTGGATGTCTGGGGAGTCACACTCCATCAATATTTCAGGGAACATTGCCAGAGAGGACACCTGTGAGATGGTTTTGTACCTGGCCTGTCCCGTGGCGGGCCTGGAAATGGTCAGCATGGACAGGGTCCAGAGGGGAGCCTGGGTCACTCAACGCTGTGCCCCTGCTGTGGCTTGGAGCCATGGGTCCTGCATGGAACTCTCAGAGCAGGCAGGATCTGCCCTGACCTCAGCCCATGGGGAAAGCAGCCACTGCCTGCAGAGAGGGTGGCACTGGGGCAGGAGGCTTGGGGTGAGTGGGGCGTAGGGACACTCAGGAAGGCTTCCAGGGGTGTCAGGGTCGTCCCAACCTCCTGCAGCTGAGACCACAGCAGTGTCACAGGCTTCGGGGCTCATGGGGTGAGCCAGCATTGGCTGGACATGTGGAATGACCTGGAGACAGGAACGGCCTCTGGGAAGACAGGCTCCGAGTCCCCAGGGCATCCTTCCCTGTGTGCTTCCTGGGCTGTGTCTAGGGGCCAGCTCCTCCCCTGGTGGCAGCCCTCTGATCTTGGGGATGAGAAGGACCCTGAGTCCAACAGACCTGGCCAGGTCACCATGAGCCTCGGTTTCCTCGGCGGCCAGACGGGAGATGGTGGTGGAACTCCCTGGGCAGCTCCCTGCTCTCCCTGCTCAGAGCTCTTGCTGTAGGTCTCGTGCCGCCGTTGCCTTTAATCTTCAGGCCACTGTGATCGGATGTGGGGGCTGCTAGTGTCCCTGTTCGCCATTGAAGAAATAGAGGCACAGAGAGGTTAGGTGTCTGGCCCACCGTCACACAGCAGGTAGGGGCGGAGACGCAGAGCCCAGTACACTGACCACCACACCACCCTGCCAGCCTGCAGCCTGGATGGTGTCCCCCATTAGGACCCAAAGTCAGCTCCTGGACCTCTCTTGTGGTGTCAGGAGAGCCACAGGCCAGTGAGGGTGGCGACGGGGATGCCTCACTCAGTGTCCTCTGCTCCCAGACTTGGTTGGGCCGAGCCTGGCCAGTCCCACCTCTGGCCACTGGTCAGCCCTGTGGGAAGTGAGATGCAGGGATCTCCGCCTGTGTAGACGCTGCTACCCGGTATTGAAAGCCTTATCTGGGCTGACCCCAGCCATCCCCACATGCCCCTCCCCTTCCGGCCCCCGGCCCTCATCCCAGTCCCAGGAATCCCAGGTTTTCCTTCTTGGAATCTCTTGGCCCCAGGGAACACAGCTCACACGGTCTCTTTGCCAGTTTACGCAAGAAAACCGAGGTTCAGAGACTATGGGTGTCCCACGTGATTCTCACGTACACTGCACTCTCCCAGGCCCCTCTTTTACACACTTTAAATGAGGTGACTTTCACATCGCATGCAATTAACTATTTCAACACAATGTGGTGGCATTTGTGCATTCACAGTCCTGTGCAACCACTCTCGCCATCTAGTTTCAAAATGTATTCATCTCCCCAGAAGAAACCTCCCATCCTCACTAAGCAGTTACCCCTCCTTGGTATCCCCCAAGCCCCTCGTTTAATGGAAGGGGAAACTGAGGTCCGGAGAGAGACTTGCCAGTGGGCGGAGCTCTGATAATAAGGAATCAGGCACCCATCTGCTGGTTCAGTCCTGGGTTGGTTTTCCACCCAGCAGAGGTGACAGAACCAGGAGGTTCTGGGACCCCATGCTTGCAGCCAGAGCCCTACCCTGAGCCTCCCCACCATGGGGCAGCAGAGAGCTTTCCAGAACCTGCCGCGGGGCTGGCGGGAAGCAGCAGCTCAGAGCTGCTGACAAACCTCATGTAGACCCCAGATCGCTGTCTCTGTGGGTTGGGCTTGGGAATTGGAGAGGAGGCCGCATGATTGGAAACGTGAAGACAGCACGGCCTGGCTGGAGGAGCGGGAAGCGCCGTCACGTTGACTGAGGACACAGACCTCCTGCCCGCTGGGCCGCGCCTGCAGCCATTCTTCTCGGGGTGGGGCCCGTAGGTCCGGGTTGCTCTTGGTCCCTGACCTGCTTCAGAGTCCGGGGGGCTTTGGAACTCTGCCTCCCCATCTCCACCCACCCTGGCTGGTGCCATGAGGGGCCTGGATCCTGGGATCCTGTTCCTCTTGGGCAGCAGAGACTGGGGGACCAGAGGAGATGATGGGTCTTCAAGCCCCACATTCAAACCCCAGCCCACCACTGACAGTCTGGGGGTTCGGGATGAGGGAGTTGATGTCTCTGAGCCCCAGTTTTGTCACCACTAAAATGAGGCCGACATACTGGGGCAGAGTGCCAGCCCCCGGGCTAACAGAGACCTGTTTCCTACTGAAAATACCTCTTACTCCTAGGAACAGCTCCAACAACCACACACTAGGGAACACTCAACCCAGGCCAACTTGTCAGAGGCACGTGAACCAGAGCGACTCCATCTTGAATGGGGGCTGGGTAAAGGGAGGCTGAGACCTGCTGGGCCGCATTCCCAGGAGGCTAGGCATTCTTAGTCACAGGATGAGATAGGAAGTCGGCACAAGATACAGGTCATAAAGACCTTGCTGATAAAGCAGTTTGCAGTAAAGTCGGCCAAAGCCCACCAAACCCAAGATGGCCACGAGAGTGACCTCTGATTGTCCTCACGGCTCATTATATGCTAATTATAATGCATTAGCTGCTACAAGACACTCCCACCAGCGCCACGACAGTTTACAGATGCCATGGCAACATCTGGAGGTTACCCTACATGGTCTCAGAAGGGAGGGCAGAAACTCAGTTCTGCGAATTGCCCACCCCTTTCCTGGAACACTCATGAATAGTCCAAACCTTGTTTAGCATATGATCAAGAAATAACCATGAAAATGGGCAACCAGCAGCCTTTGGGGCCACTCTGCCTATGGAGCAGCCATTCTTTTTTTTTTTTTTTTTTTTTTTTGAGATGGAGTCTCGCTCTGTTGGCCGAACTGGAATGCAGTGGCGTGATCTTGGCTCACTACAACCTCCACCTCCTGGGTTCAAGCGATTCTCCTGCCTCAGCCTTCCTAGTAGCTGGGATTACAGACACCTGCCACCACGCCCAGTTAATCTTTTGTATTTTAGTGGCGACAGGGTTTTGCCATGTTGGACCAGGCTGGTCTCGAACTTCTCACCTCAGGTGATCCACCTGCCTCGGCATCCCAAAGTTATAGGATTACAGGAGTGAGCCGCTGCGCCCGGCCAGAGTAGCCATTCTTTTATTCCTTTTCTTTCCTAATAAACTTGCTTTCACTTTATGGACTCGCCCCGAATTCTTTCTTCTGTGAGATCCAAGAAACCTCTCTTGGGGTCTGGATCGGAACCGCTTTCCAGTAACAAACTTGCTTAACCTCTCAGACCCTTCATCTCTTCATCTGTAACCAAAGACAAAGCCTCCCCCGAGGTTCCAAAAGTGTGGAGAGAACGCATGGGAAACGAGGGGCACAGAGTTGGTGTGCAGAACCAATATCACAGACTGGGTGTGAAGCCACTGTCATACTGGAAGTAATATCATGCTCTCCCCCAAGTTACGAGGAACAATATCACAGGGGGGTGTGTACCTTCTCTGGTGGTGGGAGTAGTATCATCATCTCTACCTTTAGATGACAGGAACGATGTCACAGGGTGGGTGTACACCCCGTGTTTTTGGAAGCAATGTCATTCTCTCTTCTTCTAGGTTTTACGATTCACATCACAGGCGGGATGTACACCCCTTGTTATATTGGATGGAGTCTCATCCTCTTTCAACCTGTATCTTTAGAACAATATCCCATGGGGGTTGTATATCTCTTCAATATTGGTAGTAATACCATCTTCTCCTTTCCTGGATATAAGAAACAATATCACAGGAGGGTGTACACCGCTTGCAATGTTGGTAGTAATATCACCTATCCCCTGTGGTTATTAAGGACAAAATCCCAGGGTGGCTGTACGGTTCCTACGTTATTGGGAGTAATAACATCCATTCATCCCCTGGATATCAGGAACCATATCACAGAAGAGTTGTCCACCCCCTTCGATATTGTCAGTCATGTCATCTTGTTCCCGCCTGGATATTAGGAACGATACCCCAGGGTTGGGGGCGGTGTACACCCACTGCGATATCGAAAGTAAAATCAGCCTCTTTCCCGCTGGATATTAGGAACGATATCACAGGTGTGTGTGCACCTTCTGGGATATTGGGAGTACTATCAGCCTCCACCCCGCTGCATATTAGGAACAACATACAGGGGGCAGGGTGGTTACACCCCCTGCGATATTGAGAGCAATATTCTTCTCTTTCCCCTGTAAATTAGGAACTACATCACACGGGTCTGTACACCTTCAGAGATATTGGGATTCATGTTATCCTCTCCCCCACTGAATGTCAAAAACGATATCACAGAAGGGTGTACACCCCCTGCGATATGGCCAGTAACATCATCGTCTCTACCTTTGGATACTAGGAACAACATCACAGAGGATGTGTACACTCCCCTGCAATATTGGGCATAATGTTATCCTCTCTTCCCCTGGATATTAGAAACGATATCCCTGGTGGAGGGAGGTGGAGTACATTAAGAACAACATCACTGGGTGGGTGTACTCCCCCTGCGACATTGGGTGTAGTATCATCCTCTCTTGCCTAAGATATTAAGAATAATATCACAGGAGGGGTGTACAGCCACAGCCCCTGCGTTATTGGGAGTAATAGCGTCTTCTCCCACTCTAGATATAAGGAACAATATTCCAGGGATTGTGTACATCCCTTGCTATATTGGGCATATTGTCATCGTCACCCAACGTGGATGTTGGGTGCAGTGTCTCAGGGGGGTGTACACCTTCTTCGATATTGGGAGTAATATCATCCTCTTCCCTCAGGTTCGTAGGCTAAATATCGAAGGGGTTTTACAACTTGTGCGATATGGGCAGTAATATCCTCCTATCCCCACCTGGATGTTAGGAACTATATCACAGGCGGCTGTACACTTCTTGGCATGTTGGGAGTCTTATCATCCTCTCCCATCTTGGATATTATGAAAAATATTAGAAACGAGGTGTACACCCGCTGAGATATTGAGAGTAATATTATGCTCTCCTCTTCGGGATATTAGGAACAATATCGCAGGAGGTGTGTACAACCCCTGTGATATTGGGAGTAATATCATTCTCTCCCCTTGAATATAAGAAACAATATCACAGGAGGATGTACCCCCCCTGTGATACTAAGAGTCATATCATGTTATTCGGAACAATAGCACAGTGGGTGTGTAAAATCCCTGCGATATTGCCACTAGTATTATCTTGTCCATCCCAGGATATAAGGAACAATATCAAAAGGGGATGTACATCCCTGTGATATTGGGGATGATATCTTCCTCTTCCCGGCTGGCTATTAGTAATATCTTCCTCTCCCCGGCTGGATGTGAGGGAAAATATCACAGTGGAGGTCCACGCCCCTTGCGATATTGGGAGTAATATCATCCTCTCGCACCCTAGATAGAAGGAACAAGATGACCGAAAGGATGTAAAAACACTGCGGTAGATTCAATTATGTCATCCTCTACCCCCTGGTTATTAGGAACAACATCATAGAGGAATGTACACTTTCTGCGATATTGGGAGTAATATCATCTTCTCCCTGCCGGATATCAGGAACAAGTCTATTAATTATTAATATTAATAAATATAATAAAAATTAGTAATCATCGACATTAATAATGACAAAGATACTAAATATTAATACTGATTCAGAATATTAACGATGAGTATTAATAATATTAACACTATTAATAAAAAATATGATATCAACAATTAATGTTACTTAAATCAATACTAAGTGATACTGGCAAAAAAATATTAAAAATTAGTAATAATAAATGACATAATTATTAAAAATTAATTTTTGTCATCCATCATCTATTTAAAATAATTATCCATATTAATGGTAAAATATTAATAGTATTATTGATAATTATTACAATCGATTCTTGATGTTTAATAATTAATTATATCACTGTTCCCTGAGCAATACACTGAAGGTGTACACCCGTCTGTGAAAGAGTTCATTATTTCCAGAGCGGGAGACAATATTACTCACAATATCCTAAACAGGCTATGAGTCCACCATGGCTCCCAATAGCCAAGGGGAGGAGAGGGGGTGCCTATTGGGCCCCACCTCACGGGGCCTCTGCAAAGCGTCTACCTGGACTTCAGCTCTCACCCCAGCACCCTCCAATCTGTCACACAGACTGGAGAGCCATCTATAAAAAACATTCATCTGATCCATTGAAAACCCTTTGCTCACTTCAAGTACACGTCAAGCCTTTCTCGAGAATCCCTGCTCCGCCTGGTTCTGACACCAGGTCCCGCTCTAGCTCCAGCCACCCCAGGTCCTCCTGGGGCCTCTGGATATGCTGGCCGCTGTGTGCATCACATTCAGGCACAGTGATGGGCGGGAGAGCGACCCCCAAAGGAATCCCGGTCCCAATCCCTGGAACCTGGAACTGTTCCCTCATGCGGTGATAAAGGTGAATTCTGAGGACTACCCAGGTGGGCCCTAAGTGCCACTACCTGCATCGGCAGATGAGGGGTGCAGAGGCTGAAGGCCCTGGAGCAGGATGCTGCACATCCACATGGGAAGAGGCGGTGCCAGGGAACAAGGCGTGCAAGGCCCGCAGCTCTGGGCACCTGAATGGGCCACGAGGGCCTCTCCTGGAGCAAACACTCCGGTCTCAGTCCATGGCTCCTGCCCTCCAGATCTGTGGGAGAGTGA
>NW_022161520.1:0-14432 GCF_008728515.1 Papio anubis
TTCCTTCCTTCCTTCCCTCCCTCCCTCCCTCCCTCCCTCTCTCTCTCCCTTTCTCCATTTGTCTCTTTCTCTTTTCTTTCTTTCTTTCTCTTTCTTTCTTTCTTTCTTTTTCTTTGTTTCTTTCTCTTTATTTCTCTTTCTTTCATTCTTTCTTTCTGTCTTTTTTCTTTCTCTCTCCTTCCTTCCTTCCTTCCTTCCTTCCTTCCTTCCTTCCTTCCTTCCCTCCTTCCTTCCTTCCCTTCTTTTTCAGATGAGAGCTCACTCTGTCACCCAGGCTGGAGGTTCCAAGCGATTCTCCTGCCTCAGCCTCCTGAGTAGCTGAAATTATGGTGCACACCACCACGCCCAGTTAATCTTTGTGTTTTTCATAGAGACAGGCTTTCACCATGTTGGCCAGACTGGCTTTGAACTCCTAACCTCAAGTGATCTGCCCATTTCAGCCTCCTAAAGTGGTGGGATTACAGGTGTGAGCCAATGCACCTGGCCCACACCCTCTGATTTCATGTTACATGCTCCTGAAGTTCACACTACCAGGAATTATGTCCAGCACAAGGTCAGGAGTCATGAAGGATCACTCCAGGTCTGGAGATTTCCTTTGTGTTTATTGGGTCCCAAGGTTAATAAAGTCCCATCAGCACCTTTGAGGTTCTGAGAGAACCTTTGCCATAGTATTCAGACTTTACAATAGATAAGTTAAAATAGTTTTAAAGAATGCCATTTCACTTTACCTGAAAACACATCGGTTATAAAACAAAACAGGCAAATTAAGAGCCAAGTAAACAGTAGTTCTTACAATTAATTCAGTTATTTATTCACTTAACAAATTTTTATGACTTCACATAAGCCAGACCCAGGGCTATATGCCATTTTTTCTATCATTTCAACTTTTATTTTAGATTCAGGGAGTAAAAGTGCAGTTTTGTTACATGGGTACATTTACGATACTGAGGTTGGGGTTACAAAAGATCCTATCACCTAGGCATTGGTCATAGCATCTAATAGGTAGTTTTTCAGCTCTTGCCCCACTTCCTCTCTCTTCACTCTAGTAGTCTGTGGTGGCTATTGTTTTCATATTTATGCCCATGTGTACCCAATGCTTACCTCCCATTTATAAGTGAGAATATGCAGTGTTTGATTTTCTGTTCTTGTGTTAATTTGCTAAGGATAATGTAATGCACATTCCTACTTCTTATGAAATGGCCTATGTGACATGATCTCTGGGGTTATCAAAAGTGTATCATTATTTTAACAGCAAAAAGAAGCAACTAAAAATGCATACGCTTAGATGCATGAAATATTCTACCAAACATTATAAATTTATTAGTTTTAATATTTCATATTTACTTTTAAGTAGCTAGATGTCTTTCTACTTCTTTCCTTATAATTAATTGTGTCAGTAACTTAGCAACATTCCTCATGGGAAATATACCAATTTCAACTGTATGCAGAAGGATGACATGTATACGTAAGGAAATAAATAACCCAATTAATTCAATCACAGGCTTGATGATGGAACTAGATTTCATCATTTAACAATTTAATCAGCAGTTAGCATGTCTTGTATTAATACACTGTTTCTAGGCACACTGATTAGTTGACTAAAGTAAAGCCAATTATTTTGGGGTTATTTACATTTGTCTGTCCCATGGCACCTCAATCTTGGTAACTTCCAAACTACGTTTGCTCTTAGATCAAGTATGGCCCCACCTTACCTTCCCAGTTTTCATATCCTTTCTGATCAGAATGTGTCCTGAGTACCCGCATCACGAGCATCATCAAGGTGCTTCTTTAAAATACGGGTTAGGTTTGTCCCAGGTCTAATATGTCAGAAATTGTAGATTATCCCAAGGTAATAAGTATGTACATGAAGGTTTGAGAAGCACCAGTGTATATGTCAATGAATGCTGTGAACATTGCCCCACTGTATACACCAGAAATTTAGGTCTGTTCCATGAAAACTTCTCTTGCTTTCCTGCTTTAACTTCTTTTGATTATACATATCAAATTCATTGTCTCCTCCTCTCTCCACAATTGGCAAAATCTATTGTCTTCTTTATTTTAGTTCCACTACCATAATCCCAACTGAAGACAGGTCACATTTGCCTGGTTCCCATGGGCCACTTTGATTCTACATTTTCCACTCTCTGAATTTCTTCTATACACATTCATCACAGTGCCTTCTTCAAACATATATCTCATTCCCTCTCCTCCAGTTCAAAATATTTTAGTGTCAACCCATTGTTTATACGATTATGACAGCAATTTACACCAGGCGCGGTGGTTCACCCCTGTAATCCCAGCACTTTGGGAGGCCAAGGTAGGTGGATCACCTGAGGTCAGGAGTTCAAGACCAGCCTCACCAACATGGTGAAACCCTGTCTCTACTAAAAATACCAAAAATTAACTGGCCGTCGTGGTGGGTGCCTGTAACCCCAGCCACTTGGGAGGCTGAGGCAAGAGAATCGCTTGAACCCAGGAGGCAGAGGTTGCAGTGAGGCAAGATTGCACCACTGCACACCAGCCTGGGTGACAGAGACTCTATATCAAAAAAAAGAAAAGAAAAAA
This sequence comes from Papio anubis, assembly GCF_008728515.1. NCBI lineage: Eukaryota > Metazoa > Chordata > Mammalia > Primates > Cercopithecidae > Papio > Papio anubis. The sequence continues at coordinate 2,566 of NW_022161520.1, forward strand.
AAAAAAACAATTCAAAATATGGCCTGCGATAGCAAGGCCCAGTGGGATCCTGTCCCTGCAAATGCAAAATTTTCAGAGAGGTTTTCTCTGGTTTCAAATATAAAATCCACAAACATACAAAATAATCCCTCTGGTACATTCTGTAGCAATACACTAAACCTTTATTTCCATATACATGAAACGATTCATGATTGAGTATTTGTTTCCCACAGCAGATTGTAAACCGATGGCAGCCATGGGTCTAGTCTCATCATTTTATCCCCAGTGCCTTGTATGAAGCACCCTCTGTCCACAGTTTAGGCATGCAATAACTACATCTCTTCTCCATTCTCTTTTATATAATTTCAATTATTTTATTTTTCAACATCAGAGGCAAAACCTAAATATGTTTCTTATAACCTGACTATCCTACCAACTTTTCCTGGGGCTACATTGTAGTCCTGGAAGGAGTGAATGGTTCTAAAGCATAATAGGGAAAAGAGATATATAGATATACATATATACACATATATACACACGCACACACATACATTTTTACTCAAGTGTCCACTGTCATCCAGGAAACCTGGTCTTTAATAAGCGATGCACAAAAACAGGCACAAAAAAATGTGTCAGCATTGACCACTGGAATCCTTCCCTCTTGTTGCTCCCCCTATTACTTTATGATCAGCCTTGGGAAATCTGAATCCTTTGTTTCTTTGTTTCCAAGCCAAAGCATGACCTCTCTTTAAGGATATATAAAGATATATAGTTTGGAATTATTATGCAGCCCTTTGCTCCCTTGTGCCTTGCTGGGGTGCCATCGGAACCCCCACTTGTGTCACTGGGTTTAGAACCTACACTTACGTGACTGGTTTTATTATCTCCCTCAAAGTAGACTGTAATTAAGGATCAAAGAATCAAGGATCAGAGTTCTTGGACCATTGCTCTACAGTTTACTTCTGTTTCCCACCTCTGTTCTGTCCTCCCCAGAACATCAGGGCATCGAGGAATCTTATCTTTCCTCCTCATCTGGGAAGTAGGTTCAAGCTGCTGTTCTCAAATATTCTGTTTATGTCTCCCAATTCCCCTTAGAACATTCGATTTTGGAAAACAAACATTAGTTTCAGACTTCTTTTCTCTCTGCTCTGTTATATTCTTCCACTGTTTAAAATAAAATTTCAAAACAAAACCAAAAACACTGGAATGGCTTTCTCTGATTTGCAGAATGTCTCCTCAAGTAAGAAATATTATTAAACCAGAAGAACATTAAATAACTTGTCTTAACCTCTGAGGATGTTCTAAATGATCTAGGGGGCTTTGTGATGGGGGGATTTCAGAGGACATTTTTCATTTCTCTGTGTTGGTCAGCTATGGGAGAAATCTCTGTATCCCAGAACACTCATACCCTGTAAACTGGCTTAGTAACTGTATCAACAAATCATTCAGAAGGCAAAGAATAGAACTCTCACCACAGCTTTCTTTTCTCAGGAAGAGACATTAGATGTGACATTTGTGTTGAGATTGTAACCTGATTTTTTACTGACATGTTCTGTTCATTCAGGTCTGTTAACTTGAGACTATTCTAATTTTCATGTGCACTATAAAATGACCTCCTAAAACTGGGACACATTTTATTTAAAAATGCAACATATGGAAGCAAAATTGTCACATCTGTAATTGTTCACAATTAAAGAAACATGGTAACAGTGGCAAAAATAGAACCATATTTCATTTGATGGGAACTATATTAATAAATTACTATGACTTTCAAGATTCCAAATACCTACACGTAGTATATATGAAAATACACGTATTTGTGTGTTTCTATAGCAGTGAACAATTCTGAGGCTGATCTTGATAAGGCTGTAATGCTAATGGATAACATATATTAAGTATCTTAATACTAGTAAATGTTTCCATTTAAACATTTTATCTCCTTTTCTTTTTTATTTTAAAGGTCATTTTAAATTCTGCCCCCTGTGTATTTGACTTCCTCTGGAATGGGTTATGCTAATAAAATGTTCTAACTGTTGTAATTAGTGTCCAGTTGCCAGTGTAATGCAATAAAATGCTACTCTCAATTAGTCACCAGAGTTACACATTGTCCCCTTGAGTGCACTGCATAAAAAATCCAACACTTTGATCTCTTTATTAAAAAATTATCTAGGGTTAGAGAAGCATATTAAAATTACTTTATTAAAGATGCTTTTAGTCTACCTAATGTGTTTTGCCCATCTAAAATGCAAAGTAAAAAGAAAAATAATTTAAAAACGTTATTTGTTGTTAGATTCGTTAAAAATACAATAAAATGTAATTCAATTAATATTTATTTAGCAACTGTTATACATAAGAGATTCTTTCAGGCACTGTGTAAACTTTAAAAATGTAATATTTTGTTTCTCATCTTGGAAACCTTATAATCAAATCGTGAAAAAAAAAAATAACTTATGGGAGTACAGGCATGACACAATCTAAGTAATATCAAAAAGCCGTGGGGACTCAGAAAGTAAGACACATTCCCTCAGGGTGTACAAGAAAGCATCTCTACTACAGAAGGTTTTCTTTTCATTTTGTCACTATTTTCTTTGCTTTTTCTAATTTCTAAAAACTACTGGTTGTAACTCATAGAGACTTTATAATACATTTTTCTTATGTTTTAAAAAATATACTTAAAAGGCAACAGACCACTCTGCTGTCTTAGAAAAAAAATACTGCTGCATATTTCATGGGTGCTTCATATTTACTAATATGAATATGCTGTTCAGCATACAGTGGTAGAATTATGTCTGCAATGTCATGTGTCATGACATTGCCATGGAGTTGGAAAGGAAAGGAGTGAGCAATTGTTTTCTGATACAATTATGTAATATACACACCCATGCTCATGTTGCCATACACATGTTGTGTAATTCTGAAAAATACATTTACATTATGCCTTCAAATAATATATCCTAATTAATGTCTTTCACACTCTTTTTATTAGCCTTAAATATCCTATTATACGTACCAAAATACTTCCAAAATTTGTGTCTGTGTGTGTGTGTGAGTGAGCAAAGCATTCAATCTTCTTTACAAAATTAGATACAAAGTACATATAACACCTTTTCAGAAAGGATTGGACATTTTAATTAATTATTATTAAGATTTACTTTCTTCCAAATATTTCAAAACAGTATTCATCTTCTTAATGTTAAAAGAGCAACTTTAGACACATTAAATTTAACAGAGTTTATCTGAGCAAAGAATGATTCATGAATCAGGAAGCATTCAAAACCAGGAGAGGTTCAGAGAGCTCCACCTGGCAGGGTGAGCAGCGAGCTTTTACAGGCTGGATGCGGAAACAGAGCAGAGAAATCAGCTGATTGGCTATGGCTGGGTGATTACCTTATTTGGCCGTTGTATGAAGAGTTGACTGCCTGTGATGGGCTGAAACTTGGCTGTTCGTTATACTCCTAAGTTAGTTAGGCTTGGGGTCATTTATGTACTAAGCTTGTAGTTTTGTTATATAGGACCTCCAAGTACAGAGACAGCTTCAGGCTAATATTTTCCTGCTTATTTACTTTAATACTAATGTGTTTCTAATTTTAATGGATACTATGATACTTAGTAATTTTTAAAGAACAACTCTCAAATTTTACTTAATTCTGACATTTTGATATAAACTGATTTAAAGTTACACTATTTATAGATTAGATATGTAAAATCCATGTAAGAAAAAGAAGCATAATTTTAGGAGGGGTGGGCATGAACTGAAGACATTGCCAGGCATGAAAGAATATTTTCTGAACCAGTACACGAAATATGCTGTAAGAAAGCTACTTGAAAATGTAAATGGAATATAAATAACTAGAATAGGAAGTCTAGCTTTAAATACTTACAACAATGATAATTTACAATGGTATTCAGCATCTTATGAGGTCTGTTATAGTCCTCATTTCTCTTCACTAAAACTTCTAGATTTATAATATTGGGGACAATTATACTATTACAATATATTACCAGTATAAATGTAAGTCAGTGGCTAAACGAGGTTTGCCTTACAGAAAATTATTCAATAAATAATGATTCTGAAAATGTTCTACCAAATTGAAAACTATATTTATAGTCACCAAATCACACAATCTTATTGTTGGAAAGTAACTAAAAATGAATCTACATTAGTCCAACGTGTCAAGTGCTAGACTCACATCTATCACTCATGGCTAATGTGTTGTTTATGTTTATTATTCTAAAGTCTGATTCACTCAATGCCCACACTGCCCCCCTCACTGCTCATCTCATCTAAGGCAGCACTGAACAGCACTGAATACAAGAGTTTGGCTTCTTTGCATAAATAAAAATTGGTCTCCCTCTAAATTTCCATCCAAGAGCCTTTTTTGGTACTTTGTTTTGTTTGTTGATAATTCTCAAATCAATATAGCAACAATGTAATTTGTTTTCTGTGGTAAATGTATATTTAATTTCTTATATTTTTATCACAAGGCAAGGACAAAGCAGCATTTTTATTCCAGCATCAACAAATATCTTAGGAAACTGCTGTAAAGAAATGCAAAGGGCTGGGTGCAATGGCTCATGCCTGTAATTCCAGCACTTTGGGAGGTTAAAGCGAGAGGATCACTTGAGGCCCAGTGCTTGAGATCAGTCTGGGCAACATAGCAAGACATCATCTCTACAAAAATAAAGAAAATTTAGCCACATGTGGTGACGTGTGCCTCTGGTCTTAGCTACTCAGGAGGCTGAGACAGAAGGATTTGCTTGAGGCCAGGAGTTAAATTACAGTGAGCTATGATCACACCACTGCACTGCAGCATAGGCAACAAAGGGAGCCCTCTTTCCAAAAAAAATGTTAAAAAGAAAAGCAGAGATGACTAACAATATTATTATTTTTAAAAATCAGCACATAGAAGTGTAAATTATGAATCATGTTGTGAAATAATATTGTGAGTATTGTTTTAATGTTTACATAGGCACAAATTTCTTTCTATGGTGGAAAGAAAAAAATGCCACCATAAACCCATCCTGGTACCATAGGTGTAATGTATGACCCAACTTGTTGACACATAACTGATGACCAAGTTCTTCAGAAAATCAAAGTATATTGTGATACATTCAATACTGAAAAAAACTCTCATTATGTAAAACTTATGCATGAGAAATTTTCTATAACTGGACTTATAGAAAACAGACATTTAAGTGCTAGGCACTTTTGCAGTCAGTTTACTAAAATCTACTTCAAAGGCATTATTGAAGTAATGAAACCACAAGTACATAGTAGGTAAAAGAATTCTAATACATTATATATTACTAAATGTTCACATATACAATGAATAAAAGGTCATATACTATATTTATTCAATAGTAAACTCAGAAAAAGTAGGAAAAATGCCAATTCACAAAAGATAATGTATAAGTAGTCAAAAAAGTTGCTCAATTCTATTAGTCATCAGAAGATACAAATTAAACAACACATTTTAGCTAAAATGAAAAGGCATAAAACAGGAAGTATCAGGTACCTAAAACAGTTTGATCTCACATACACATTACTAGTAAAGTATGACAATTTCAGAACATTATTGAGCAGAACCCACTGAAGTTGAATAAATCTATATTCCATGGCCAGCAATGTCACTCCTAAGCATTTACCTATGAAAACATGCTTATAAAAGTTTATTAATGACTTGTAAAGAATGCCAATTAACAATGGAAAATGACCAGTGAAAACTTGTTCCAATTGAAGGCTGGAAATTGGAGCAGAAATTAGCATGTATAAAGGAAGATTTGACAGGATATTTTGGATTTTAGGCTCCGTGGAAGGACTTAAAGGAAATGCTTAAATAAAAATAAAGCCACTGTTAGTCTTGTTTGGTTCATGTTAGACTTACATAGTTAAAGTTAAAAGAAGCAATGTGTAGTGTTCTAGAAAAAGAAGAGAAAATTCAGTTGTTGAAACATGGATTTAAACCCTAGTTTTGTCTCTTCACACTGTGGATTTGGAGTAAACATTTCTTAAATTGACAGATAAAATTGTATGTGTTTATCATGTAAAATGTGATGTTCTGCATATATATACACGTTGTGAAATGGCTATACCTAGCTTACTAATACATGCACTACCCCCAATGTTATCATTTTAGTCTTTAGCATTTTTCAAGAATACAATATATTATGTTGAACTCTGATCACCATGTTATGCAATGAATCTCTTGAGTATTTACAGTTAGGAGGAATCAGTTCAAAAGATCTATCATTACAACATGGTGACTATAGTTCATAATAATATATTTTATTCTTCAAAGACTGTAACTGTCTACCCTTTGAACAACATCTCCCCGACACCCACTCTCCCCGCCACCCAGCCCCTGGTAACCACCATTCTATGAAGTAAATGTTTAAATGTTTATAAAAGTAACATATCTTTGCAGGTGATTATAAGTGTGGAGAGCGTACCATGCCTGGCCTATGATTAGTGTCCAGTGAAAAGAAGATTTTATGCAGAGAAAGATTGTGACAGAGTGCTGGGCACCTTTTTGCTGGTAGCTCAATCTTAGCTATTGTTTTTCTCCTACAGGGTTTCAATTAACATCCTGTCATGTGCATGTGTCACTGTATTATTTTTATTAATTTAAGCAGTGTAAAAAGATTGATGATTGTGATCACTAACCTGCTCATTTTCCCATCTGATTCTAAGTATGAGATATTTGAAATAGGAACTTCTTGTTTAAACACTTGATTTAACATGTAATTTACATTTTGAGAGAAGAAAGTGCCCTTGGCATATTCAGATGATTCAATTTCTTGCCTCTTTTTTTCTAAAATATTACTAATTGATAACGTATGAATTTTATCAACTAAGCATGTAAAGTATATGTAAAAATTTGTTGTATGTATCAAATATGTTTTTTGTGAGAATTTCTTAAATTATATACTTTGTTTAACAATAAATGTGCATTGTTCACTTGTAATCTCCTGTTGGCATCAGAGTGTTCCTCTAAAACACAGGAAGCTGTGATCCTTCCCGGTTCTTCTATTGGTCCTACAGAGCTATCCCTTTTTAGGATATAAAGATGAAGCAACTGCTGTGACCGAAATCAATTCTGAGCTATAAAAGTCAACATGTCTCCTTAAACAGCAGTTTTTTCTTCTTTCTGCCAGTCTACAAAACCGTGGAAGATTGCAGTTAAACGTTGTTCTGGGTCATTTTAAAACATGTCACAGTGTAGTGCATTGTGTATCATTCCAGTCAATTGGTTGAAGTCATATCTGGCACTACAAAGCTCACCCTTGGAAAAGAAAAATGCGGGTCAAATCTGCTGGTATTATATATACAAGATACATTTCTTTAAATGCATGTTACGTATCTAGTAGTAAGGAGACGCTACCTCCATTGACTATGTAAAATGACATCTGTACCTCAATTTCCCCATGTGTCTCTTTGATATGGGAGATTACTTTTAGAAAATGTATGAGCACAGATTAGACAATTCTAAGGAAAATGTCAGTAGTGATTATCTCTTTAATACAACTTTAAAGATAATGTAAAATTAATATTGAATCCCTTAAACATGTATTTTTTATAAATATGTGTATTTTACTTTTATAGATTAAGGTAAACAGATGGCTCAAAAAGCAAACTATCGCAAGAACAGAAAACCAAACACCACATGTTCTCACTCATAGGTGGGAATTGAACAATGAGATCACTTGGACACAGGACGGGGAGTATCACACATCGGGACCAATTGTGGGGAGGGGGGTGGTGGGAAGGATAGCATTAGGAGATATACCTAATGTAAATGACGAGTTAATGGGTGCAGCACACCAACATGGCACATGTACACATATGTAACAAACCTGCACGTGGTTCACATATACCCTAAAACTTAAAGTATAATAATAATAAAAAAGTTCAATGAAATAGGCATGTTTTCCTTCTGATGTTATGATTGTATTCATATTACATGATTTTTATGTTCAAGAGGGTAGACACCAAATACTATCAAACATAAAGCACAAGCTTTAAGTTATACAAACCTATACAAAGAAATATGATTGTCCTTACCAAGAAATTTGTTTTCTTTTAAAATCTATTTCCAGCATTATTGGAATAAAAGCAAAAAATGTAACTCCTGATGTGCTCCTAGAGTGTAGCAACTGATTATAAACACCTAATTACTTTTTAAACTGTATCTTTCTACTTTAAATATATTTACTCTTTTCAAATTTACATTTTCACATGGCTCAATTATGCTATTTTGATTGCATGTATAATCAAATATATATATAGTAAGAAAACATGTGACTTGATAGAATGTTCTATAGGTAATGTATGCATACATAGCTCTGCATCTATTTTATGCTGTGTGAGTAAGCTGTAGGTAAATATTTAAAAATCTTTCAAAAGGTGACAATATTTAAGGTTGTAAATGATCCAGAAACATTAATTGCATAATCGAGAAAGGAAATACCATCACAAAATTTGATGTATGGTTATGTGTGCAAAATGTTAGGAAATCAAAGTACTTTAAAAAATTACAGCTCTAATTCAAGTAGAGAATTTTCCAGGATCATCATGAGTTTCCCATAGTCAAGAGAAAGCTCATTAAAAATATCTAATTGCACTCTCATAAATCATCTATTATCAGTAAAATAACCTATATAAGCTGGACTATGAAAGTGAAGAGAGAGCTAAGATATTCTTAGAGTTCTTGTAAGACTTTTGCAAGATTGGCAACAGTGATTAAGAAGGAGAATATTTGAAGGATTTATGATTTTTATTTTCTTTATTTTCATATAGAGAAATATGTAAAAAAAAGTTATGGGAAATTATTTACTTGAGACGTTAATGTAAATGATGGAGCTCAAACTTGCAAGTAGACACCAAGAGCACATGAACTTATGATCCACATTTTTATTGGTTATAACTGAAAAACAAAACAATGAATCCTGCCAATTATCAGCACTCAAGATTGTTAAGTGATGATTAATCCCTCAAATGACTTCGTTTTTATTTAAAATTGAAGTGCTTTCCAGTTCGAAGTTACTTTTTACATGTTTATAAGAATGAAAAGAGAAAACAGGCCAGGCACGGTGGCTCACGCCTGTAATCCCAGGACTTTGGGCGGCCGAGGCTGGTGGATTATTTGAGGCCAGGAGTTGGAGACCAGTCTGGGCAACAAGAAAAATTATCCAGGAGTAGTAGTGTGCACCTGTAGTCCCAGCTACTCAGGAGGCTGAGGCACGAGAATAGCTTGACCTCGGGAGGCGGAGGTTGCTAGAGGTTGCCGTGAACCGAGATCACACCACTGCACTGCACTCCAGCCTGGGCAAAAGAGCAAGACTCTGTCAAAGAAAAAAAAAAGAGAGAGAGAGAAAACAAGTAGATACAACTTCTAGGAGTTAATGAGCCTTTAGGACCCTGAAGCCCATGCTTATTAGTCTGAGGGTTTTATTATTATTATTATTATTGTTATTCAGAATAGATTTGTAGAAGGTACACTTTCTAGATTTCTCAGACGTATCTATTATTCTGGAAATTCAATTTTTTAAATCATTTTTGTTTAAGTCCATGAAAGTATCTATTTTGAATGTGATTCTTATCTATTCTCTATTATTGAAGACCTGGTCGGTTTATTGCATCTATTTGATTAATTTTTTCTGATTGCATATATTCTACTGGGTTTTATTTAGTGTCAAGCTACAATGTGAAATAAATAAACATGTTCAATTAAAAAACCTGTCAGTCTGATAAACACTGATATATCAAGACACAATTGAATTTCCTTTTTCCTTTTTCCTCTTTTTTTTTTTTTTTTTTTTTGGTCTGTGTTATGCAAACTAAAAGGTCTGACAGTGGTAAATTTTACCCCATCAATCTACTTTACTTAAAATCCTAGACAATTTTATTGAGTTATCATCCTAAGTGAGTTGAGGAACACATTTACCTTATATTTGAGTAGGATGGAGAGGAAATCTCATTCACTCCTCCAAGTCATACACTGAAAAATATAAAAACCAAAATAAATCAAAAGATGTACTATATAATATAATATAATAGAAAAAGGTAAAGGTAGGAATGCTTGCAAAATTGATTTATTCGTTTAGTGGTATCTAGTCAAAGTTTCCCAGGTGACTTTATACGAAAATATATAGAACTATTATAAAATGTATCTGAGAGACCAAATGATCGTGCAAGATAGTTTAGTGAAAGAACAAAGCAGAATGACTTCCGCTGGGAAATATCAACCAGTCATATAGCTACAGTATTGAGACAAGAAGTTAAAAAGAAGAAAATTATTTATTAACAATTCTATTGTTACAAAAAGAGGTAGACACATTTGTGACTCTGAAAAGAATACATTTTCTCTAAACGATATGTCACATGTTAACAATTTGTCATTTTAGCTTTTCAATTTTGTTTTGTTTTGGTCATGGATTCAAAATTGTAATTCAGTCCTCTGTCCACTACAAATGTCACAATAGCCGATCCTCACTTTATCAAAGAATAATCAGTGTTGCCTTTGTTTTCAGCCACTTAAGGTTAGACTCAAGTCTATTTTAATCCCTGCTCTGTATCCATCATCTAAGGGAACTTCTTCCATATGTTTAACCAAAATACATGTTTTGAATATAAATTTTTACTACTTTTCTATGAAAAATGTATGTTTAATTCACACAATAATTTAGGTGCTAAAACTACCAATGGCTTTAGTTACAGAAAGGAAAACACTGAGTTTATCCATCAAGGAAAGTATATGTCACATATAGAATAATATTTTTATATATTTATTAAGATTTTAGAGTATGGTATAAAAATTTTAAAAGTTCTTGCTCATTATAAGGGATATGTATTCATAAATACACATAATCTTTCTCTCTATATATCTATATACACACACACATATAAAATATACCTCATTGTCAATGTGTTGCTTGCTTTACATCCCTTAGTATCTATTAGTTTTATTTTTCTTAATGCATATTGCAGTGAGGGGCCTGGTCAATATTTATATTTCAAAGTATAGTGGAAGATATCTGGAATGCTGACACTATTCTATTTCTTGACCTGATTTGTGTACTTTATTTATTTATTTATTTATTTATTGAGATGGAGTGTCACTCTGTCGCCCAGGCTGGAGTACAATGGCGCGATCTCAGCTCACTGCAACCTCCACCTCCTGGGTTCAAGCAATTCTCCTGCCTCAGCCTCTTGAGTAGCTGGGATTACAGGCACGCGCCAACAACCCGAATAATGTTTGTATTTTTTAGTAGAGACAGGGTTTCAGCATATTGGTCATGCTGGTCTCAAACTCTTGACCTTGTGATCCGTCTGCCTTGGCCTCCCAACACTTTATATTTCAGTAAGATGTATATTTAAGGTTTGTGCACATTTGTTTTTATTTAGTACAGTTTAATAAAGTTATTAAAATTGAAAAAATAGAAGATGAGTTTTATTTGTGAAATCAGTCTATGAAAACCTCATGTTATGGGAAAATTGAATCTGCTCCTTTACTTTCTTCTTAATACTCATCTTCCACATATTTTGACTCTAGCCAATCTATTTGCACTAGAATTGTATTCTAAGATAAACCCCAGTTTCATAATTTGCATAACTATAGAAAAACAGTGATGGTTACATTTTATATGGGCCTGCATTTGCAAGTAGGCACTCAATAAACCACAATACCCAATACTTTGTGACTTTTCATGGTCTGTTAGCTTCTTCTTTTGCCAAGGTCAAAGCTGAGTCTCTACCTCAGACTGCTCTGGGATACAGTGAGACTGTCTTTGGGATGATTACACAATCACAACTAATGAGTGATACCAGAGAAGCTTTGAAATGCATTAATAAATTAGGAATATATATACACACACACACACACACACAC
>NW_022161521.1:0-14423 GCF_008728515.1 Papio anubis
TCTAGCCTGCTGAGTAAATAGAAAGGTTTAACTGTGTGTGATGAATCCACACATCACAAAGTAGTTTCACAGATAGTTTCTTTCTAGTTTTTTTTCTGAAGATATTCTGTTTGTCTTCCTAAACCACAATGGGATATGAATTTTTTTTTTTTTTTTGCAGATTCTCCAAAAAGAGTGTTTCCAACCTGCTGAATCAAAAGAAAGATTTAACTCTGTAAAATGAATCCACATATCCAAAAGCCGTTTCACAGATACCTTATTTCTAGTTTTGATCTGGGGATACTCAGTTTTGCCCCATAGACCTCATTGGGCTCCAAAATGTCCTTTTGCAGATTCTCCAAAAAGAGTGTTACCAGTCTGCTGTATCAAAAGAAATGTTTCACTCTGTGAGATGAATCCACACATCACAAAGCAGTTTCACAGTTAGCTTCCTTTTAGTTTTTAACGGGATGTTCCATTTTGCCCCATAGGCCTTAACAGACTCCCAAATGTCTGTTCTCAGATTCTTTAAAAAGAGTGTCTCCAACCTGCTGAAATAAAAGGAAGCTTTACCTCTGTGAGATGAATCCACACATCCCAAAGAAGTTTCACTGATAGCTTCTTTCTCGTTTTTATGTAGGGATATTCTGTTTTAATCCATAATCCCAGTGGGCTCCCAAATGTCGCTTCACAGATTCTCCAAAAAAAGAGTGTATACAGCTGGTGTATCAAGAGAAAGATTTAACACTGTTAGATGAATCCACACACCACAAAGTAGTTTCCCAGATTACTTATTTCTAGTTTTGTCTGAGATATTCGGTTTTATGCCACAGGATGCAGCGGGCTTCGAAATGTCCTTTCACGGATTCCCCAAAAAGATTCCCCAACCTGCTTAATCCACAAATCACAAAGCAGTTTCAAAGACAGATTCTTTCATATTTGCTCTAGGAATATTCTTTTTTACCCATAGGGTTCAATGGACTCTAAAATGTCCTTTTGCAAATTCTTCAAAAAACGTGTTTCCTATCTGCTCAATCAAAAGAAATGTTTTACTATGAAAGATGAATCCACACAATGCAAAGCAGTTCCACGGAAAGAGACTTTCAAATTTGTTTCTAGGAATATTTGGTTTTTCCGATAGAAGTCAATGGGCTCCCAAATGTCCCTTTACAGATCCTCCAAAAAGAGTGTTTCCATCCTGTTCAGTGAAAAGAAAGGTTTAACTCTGTGAGATAAATCCACATATCACAAAGCAGTTTCACAGAGAGTTTCTTTCTAATTATTACCAGGGGATATTCTGTTTCTCTTCACTGGCCTCAATGGGCTCCCAACTGTCCCTTCACAGATTCTTCAAAAAAGGTGTTTCCAACCTGCTGAAGCAAAAGATGAGTTTAAATCTGTGAGATGAATCCACACATCACCAAGCAATTTGAGAGACAGTTTCTAGTTTTTATCTGGGGATCTTCTGTGTTTCCCCATAGTCCTCAATGGGCTCCCAAATGTCCCTTCACAGATTCTTCAAATAGAGGCTTGCCAACCTGCTGAACCAAAAGAAAGCTTTAACTGTGTGGGATGAATCCACACATCACAAAGTTGTTTCACAGATAGATTCTTTCTAGTTCTTATCCTGGGATATTCTTTATTTACTCATAGGTCTTAATGGGCTCCCAAATGTCCCTTCACAGATTCTACAAAACAAGTGTTTCCAACTCTACTTCAATCAAGTCACCATCCCACTAAACCACCACGTCGCCGCACACGACAGCCCCGCAACCTCATCCCATCACCCGGCCTCCCTGGCATCCCAAACAAACCCTCATCCCAGAGTGTGTGCAATCTGCTGAATCAAGAGAAATGCTCACCCCCTGCATTTGTGCCTATCACAAAGCAGCTTCACAGATAACTTTTTTCTAGCTTTTATCTGGGGATATTTGGTTTTGCTCCATAGGCCACAGTGGACACCCAAATATCTTTTCACAGATTCTACTAAAACTGTTTGCAACCTGCTGAATCAAACTAAAGTTTTAACTCAGTGAGATGAATCAATGCAATAAAAATGGGTAGCCTCTTTCTAGTTTTATCTGACATATTAATTTTTTTCACAAATCTCCCATTGATTCTCTAAAATATCCTCTTTTTGAGATACTTACCAAAGAATTGTTTCAACCTGCTGAAAAAAGTAGGCTTTGTTCCTGCTTAATGAATCCACACATCGCAAAGCAGTTTCTCTTCTCCATAGTTTTTTCTAGTTTTTACCTTTATTGGTCTAGTCTTTGCCCCCATGGGCCTCAATGATCTTTTAAATGTCCTCTCAGAGATTCTAAAAGAGTGTTTCCAATCTGCTGAATCAAAAGAAAGTTTTAACTCTGTGAGATAAATCCACACATCATAAAGCAGTTTCACAGATAGTTTCTTCAAAATTTTTATAATGTGATATTCTTTTTTTTCCCCATAGACCTCAATAGACTCACAAAGAAAGGATTAACTCTGTGACATAAATCCATACATCACAAAAGTGGCTCAATTGATAGCCTTTTCTAGCTCTCTTTAACTCACAAATATCTGGGTTTTGCCAGAGGCCTCCCCAATGGCCTCAAATGTCCCTTCATAGATTCTATAAAAAGAGTGTCTCCAATCTGCTGAATGAAAGGAAAGGTTTATCTCTGTGAGAAAAATCTGCAAATCAAAAAGCAGTTTAACAGCTTCTTTCTAGTTTTTATCCTGGGATGTTCTGCTACTCCCCTAGGCCTAAAAGGACTCCCTAATGTCCCTTTGCAGATTCTTTAAAAAGAGTGCTTCTAACATGTTTAATTTTTAAAAAAGTTTAACTGTGAGATTAATCCACACATCACAAAGCAGGTTTACAGATACCTCCTTTCTAGTTTTTTTCTGGGGATATTCTGTTTTTCCCCATAGGCCACAAAGGTCTTCCAAATGTCCCTTTGCAAGTTCTCCAAAAAGAGTGTTTCCAATCTGCTGAATCGAAAGAAAGGACTAACTGTGAGATGAATCCAACATCACGGAAAAGGAGAAAGCGATATTTGAATATTTTATTTATTATATTTTGGGTAATTTTGGGACGTACCCTTGCAGATACCCCAGAAAGAGTGCTTCCAGCCTGCTGAATCAAAAGAAAGGTTAACCCCTGCGTCAGCGAACCACACACCGCAAAACCGTGATCCACCGACAATCTCTCTCTTGCCTCACTGCAACACCCAAAATGCAATGCCGTCCCTGACTCTGCCGACATCATCCTCAGTAAGCTTCCAACCTGCTGAATTAAAAAGAGCCAACTTGTGAGATGAATCCACACATCTCAAGGGCATTTAATAGATAGCTTCTTTACAGTTTTTATATGGAAATATTCAGTTTTTCCACATAGGCCTGGGCTCCCGATGTCCCTTCGCAGATTCTACAAAAAGAGTGTTTCCAACCCACAATCAAATTTGTTGCCTATCTCCAAGTATAAAAACCAACAACATAAAAAGCAGTTTCATAGATAGCTTTCTAGTTTTATTGTGCTATACAATTTTTCCCTTTGGATTAAATGGGCCCCTTAATGTTTGTTTGCAGATTCTCCAAAATAGTGTTTCCAAGCTGCTGAATTAAAAGAAAGGTTTAACTCTGTGAGATGAATCTGCACATGACAAATTGTTTTCATATATGTCTTCTTTCTAGTTTTTATCTGGAGATATTCATTTTTCCCCGATAGACCACAATGTTGTCCCAAATGTCCCTTTGCATCATTGTCGACATAGGAAGCTTAGTGACAGACATAGTGTTTTATAGATAATTTTTCGAGTGGATATATATGTTGATGGATCAATGAGCTCTTAATGTTCCTTCACAGATTCCAAAGAGAGGTTTCCTAACCTTGTTACAATCAAAGAACGGTAATCTTTTGTGAATTGAATCTACACATCAAGGCAAAGCAGTTTCATTGTGAGAGTTTCTTTTCTTTAATTTTATCAGGGGATATTTGATTTTTCCCTACTGTCCTTAATGGACTCTAAAATATCCCTTTGCAGATTCTCCAAAAACAATGTTTCCAACCTGCTGAATAAAAATAATGGTTTAACTTTGTGAGATGTATCCACCCATCACTAACCAGCTTCACAGATAGATTCGAGCTCTTTTATCTGTGACATTTGGCTTTCTCAATACCAGGCACTCAAATGGCCCCAACTGTCCCTCTCATACTCTCCAACAAATGTCTAGAAACTGTTGAATCAAAAGAAAGGTTTAACTCTGTCATATGAATCCACATATCACAAAGCAGTTTCACAGATAGATTCTTTCTAGTTTTATTTGGAGATATTACTATTTTTTGCATAGGCCTCAATGGTTCCCAAATGTCCATTTACTGATTTGACAGAAAGAGTGTTTTCAACCTGGTGAATCAAAATTAGTGTTAACTCTGTGAGATGAAATCACGTATCATAAAGAAGTCTCACAGATAGTTCTTTCTAGTTTTTAATTGGGGATGTTTGATTTGTTTCCATAGGCCTCAATGTGCTCCAAAATGGCCCTTCACAGATCCTCCAAAAACAGTGATTCAAACCTTATGAATCAACAGAAAGTTTTAATTCTGTGAGATGAATCTAAATATCACCAAGCTGTTTCACAGACAGCTTTTTTATAGGTTTTATCTGCAGACATTCTGTTTTTCCTCATAGGCCTCATTGGGGCTCTGCGGAAATGTCCCTTTCCATGATTCTCCAAAATTTGCTTCTACCTTGCTTAACTGCAGTGATTATTTTCTGTGAGATGAATCTACAGGATAACAAATGATTTTTTATTTGATAGTGAGTGGATAAGATATACTTATTTTTCTTTATAGGTTTTGGGTGGTTTAAATTTCTTTGTAGATTTTCTAGAGTGTTTTCAACCTGCTTAGTCAAAAGAGAGGTTTAACTCTGTGAGATGAATGGCATTGTTCTCTCAGCCTTTACCCGCATTACCTTACTTTTCCCAACCCCACGCCATCTCCTCGCCAAAACGCCCAACCAAACCTGCCGCCCAACCTCACCAACGCTATGCGTTCCTGATAGTTTCTTTCTAGTTTTTATCTGGGGATATTGGTTTTTCTCCCTGTAGGCCTCAATTGACCCTCAAACGTACTCTCCAAGATCCAACAAAAAGAGTGTTTCCTACCTGCTGAATCAAAAGAAAGGTTCAAGTCTGTGAAGTGAATCCACACATCACAAAAAAATTTTGGCTGGTGACAGCTACGCTTCTAGTTTTAATCTGGGGTTATTTGGTCTTCCCCCATAGGTCTCAGTGGGCTCCAAAATGTACCTTTGCAAGTCCTAGAGAAAGAGTTTCCAATTTGCTGAGTCAAAAGAATGGTTAAACATTATGAGATGAATCAACACATCACAAAGCATTTCTCAGATAGCTTTAGGTTTTCTTACATGGGGATATTTTGCTGAACTCTATAGTCTCAATGGGTCACCAAATGCCCCTTCTGCCACAGATTCTAAGTAAAAGAGTGATCAAACCCAATTGTAATCTAAAAAGAAAATTTTAATTCTGTAAGATGAATCCACACCTCACAAGGAAGTTTCACAGATCTCTTCTATTTGATTGTTATCTAGGGATATTCAGGTTTTTCCTAGGCCTGTAAATTCAATTGATTCAAAATGTTCTTCATGAGTTTCCAAACAGACTTTTTCCAACCTATTGAATCTATTAAAATGTTTAAATCTGTAAGATGAATCCACACATCACAAGCAGTTTCACAGATAGCTTCTTTCTAGTTTTTATCTCTGGATATCTCTGTCTCTCTCCATAGGCCTCAATGGGTTCCCTAGTGTCCCTTTGTACATTGTACAAAAGGAGTGTTTTAACTAGTTGAATCAAAAAGAAGTCCCCGTGAGATGGATCCATATTATCACAAAGCTGTTTATGATGACTTATTTCTCTCAGCCTCTCTATCTGGGGATTTTCAATTTTTTCCCTAGGCTTCATTGGGCTCCCGTATATTTCTTTGCAGACTCTGTAAAAAGATGTTTCCAAGCTGATAAATCAAAAGAAAGTTTAATACGTGAGATGAATACACAAATCGCAAAGCAAGTTCACTGGGAACTGCCTTCTAGTTTTTAACTGGGGATATTCAATTTTGCCCCATAAACCTCAATGAGCCTCCGAATATCCTGTGCAGATTCTCCAAAAGGAGTGTTTGAAACTGCTGAATCAAAAGAAAGTTAACACTGTGAGATGAATCCACGCATCACAAAGCAGTCTCACAGATAACTTCTTTCTAGTTTTTATCTAGGGGTATTTCGTGTTTTTTCTCACAGTGCTCAGTGGACACCGAAATGAACCTTTGCAGATTCTCCAATAAGAGTGTTTGCAACGTGCTGAATCAAAAGGAAGGTTTTCCTCTGAGATGAATTTCACACTACAAAGCACCCTCTTCAAGATGGCTTCTTCTTCAGAGGTTTTATATCTGGTGATAATAGGGTTCCCATAGGCCTCAATGAGCTACAAAATGTTCCATTGCAGATTATCTAGAAGTAGGGTTATTACCCTGCTGAATGCAAAAGAAAACTTTAAGTCTTTGAGATAAATCTGTACACATCGACAAAAACTGTTTTACGATAGTTTATCATTTACATTCAAGATTTAATTTTTCCTAGGCCTCATTGTGCTCCCAAATGTTTCTTCATAGATTCTCTAAAAAGAGTGTATCCAACCTGCCAAATCAAAAATGAGACTAACTCTGTGAGATGAATCCATAAATAACAAAACAGTTTCACTGGTAGCTACCTTCTTTGTTTTATATGGGGATATTCAATTTTGCCCCATAAACTCAATGCACTTTCAAATGTCCCTTTGCAGATTTTCCAAAAGGTGTGTTTCCAACCTGCTGAATCCAAAGAAAGATTTAACTCTGTGTGATGAATCCATGAATCACAAAAGGCGTTTCAATATATTTCTTTTCATTTTTATTTGGGTCTATCATTTTTCCTCCCCATAGGCTCTGGGATGATGGGATCCAAATGAACCTCCGCCAGACTCTGCACAAGACTGTTTGAAACCTGCTGGATCAGAAGAAAGGTTTACCTCTGTTAGATGAATCTTCACATCAGAAAGCAGTTTCAAATATAGCTTCTTTCCTGTTTTGTCTGGGGATATTAGGTTTCTCCCCATAGGCCTCAAAGGGCTACAAAATGTCCCTTTGCAGATTGTTTAGAAAGAGTGTTTCCACCTGATGAATAAAAAGAAAGCTTAAACTATGTGAGATGAATCTGCACGTCACAAAGCAGTCTCACAGAGAACTTCTTTCTAGTTTTTACCTGGGGATATTCAGATTCTCTCCATAGTTCTCAATGGGCTCCCAAATATCCCTTCACAGATTCTAGAAAAAGAGTGTTTTGAACAGTCCCAATCAAAGGAAATCTTTAACTCTGTTATATGAATCCACACATCACAAAGCAGTTTCAGAGATAGCTTCTTTCTAGTTTTTATCTGGTGATATTCGATTTTTCCTTAGGTACTAATGAGTTCCAAAATGTCTCTTGGTAGATTCTCCAGAAAGAGCGTTTCTGAACTGCTGAATCAATTAAAACGTTTAACTCTGTAAGATGAATCCATACATCACAAAGCAGTTTCATGGATAGTTTCTTTTGAGTTTTTATCAGTAGATATTCAGTTTTTGTCCATGGGCCTCAATGGACTCTCAAATGTCCCTTTTCAGATTCTCCTAAAAGAGTGTTTCCAAACTGCTGAATCAAAAGAAAAATTTTACTCTTTGAGATGAAGTCAAACATCACAAAGTAGTCTCATAGATAGCTTCTTTCTAGTTTTTAATTGGGGATATTTGGTTTTTCTACATAATCCTCAATTGTCTGCCAAATGTCCCTTCACAGACTCTAGAAAAAGAGTGTTTTGAACCTGCTGAATCAGAAGAAAACTTTGTGAGATGAATCCACACATTACAAAGCAGTTTCACAGATGACTACTTTCTAATTTTTATCAGGAGATATTCAATTTTTCCCCTAGGCATCATTGGGCTCTAAAAAGCCTTTTTGCAGATTCTCCAAAACGAGTGTTTCCAACTTGCTGAATCAATAAAAACCTTTAACTCTGTAAGATGAATGCACACATCAAAAAGCAGTTTCACAGAGAGCTTCTTTCTAGTTTTTATCTGTGGATATTCGGTCTTTCCCCATGGGTCTCAATGGGCTCTCAAATGTACCCTCATAGATTGTGTAAAAAAAAAAAGAAATTGTTTCAAGTTGCAGAATCAAAATAAAGGTTTAATTCTTTGAGATGAATCCAAACTTCACAAAAGAGTTTCACAGATAGCTACTTTCTAGTTTTTCTCTGGGAATATTCGGTTTTGTTCCATACGCCTCATTCACTTCAAAGTGCCTCTTCACAGATTCTCCAAAAAGAACATTTCTAACCTACTGAATCAAAAGAAAGGTTTAACTCTGTGAGATGAATTTACACATCACAAAGCAGTTTCACATAGCCTCTTTCTTGTTTTTACCTGCAGGTATTTGGTTTTACCACATAGGCCTTTATGGGCTCACAAATATCCCTTTACAGATTCTCCAAAAACAGTGTTTATAACCTGCTGAATCAAACAAAAGGTATAGCTTTCTGGAAGATCCAAGCATCACCAAAACGGATTTAAGATGGCTTTTCTTTTTATTTCCTATCTGGATATATTTGGTTTTTCCACATAGACCTCAATGCGTTCCCAAATGTCTCTTCTCAGATTCTCCAAAGATAGTGATTTGAACCTGCTGAATCAAAAGAAAGTTTTAACTTTGTGAGATGAATGCACACATCACAAAGTAGTTTCACAGATAGCTTCTTTCTCGGTTTTATCTGCCACTACTCTGTTTTTCTTCATCAGTCCCAATGGGCCCCCAAATGCCCTTTTGCAGATTCTCCATAAAGAGTGTTTCCAACCTGCTGAAGAAAAACAAAAACGATTAACTGTGAAATGAATCCACACATCTTAAAACAGTTTCACAGAAACATTTTCTCCCGTTTTTATGTTGGGATATTCCTTTTTATTCCAAGGCCCCATGGACTCCCAAATGTTTTTCACAGATTCCCCAAAAAGAGGATTTCCAACATGCTGAATCAAAAGGAAGATTTAAAACTATGAGTTGAACCCACATATCAAAAACAGTTTCACAGAAGACTTCTGTCTAGTTTGTATCTAAAGATATTCTGTTTTTCTTCATGGGCCCCAATGGGCTCCAACAAGATTTTTTGCAGAGTCTCCAAAATTGTTTTTCCAACCAGCTGAACCAAAAGAAAGATTTAATTCTGTGAGATGAATCCACACATCACAAAGCAGTTTCACAGATAGTTTCTTTACAGCTTTTATCTGTGGATTTTTCCCCCCATAGGCCTCAATGGGCTCCCAACATCCTCTTGCAGATTCTCCAAAAAGAGTTTTTCCAACCTGCTGAACCAAAAGAAATGTTTAACACTGTGAGATGAATCAACACATCAAAAAGTAGCTTGTCATACAGCTTCTTTGTAGTTTTTGTCTGATGATATTCAGTTTTTATGCATAGACCTCAAAGGTCTTACAAATGTCCCTTCGCAGATTATCCACAAAGAGTGTTTGGATCCTGCTGAGTCAAAAGATTGGGTTAATTCTGTGAGATGAATCCAAACATCACAAAGCAGTTTCACAGAAAGCTTCTTTCAAGTTTTTATCTGGGAATATTCCATTTTCCCCATAGGTTTTAATGGTCTCCCAAAAGTCCCTTCACAAATTCTCCAAAAAGAGTATTTACGATTGGCTGAATCAAAAGAAAGGTTTAAATCTGTGACGTGAATTCACAAATCACAAAGCAGTACTTCAGATAGGTTCTTTCTAGATATTTCTGGGGACATTCATTTTTTTTCCCACAGGCCTCAATGGGCTTCCAAATGTACTTTTGGAGATTCTACTAAAAGAGAGTTTCCAGTCTGCTGCATCAAAAGAAATGCTTAAGGCTGAGAGAGGAATCCACACATCAGAAAGCAGTTTCACAGATAACTTCTTTCTAGTTTACATCTGGGGATATTCTGTTTTTCCTTATAGACCTCAATGGGTTTCCAAATGTCCCTTCACAGACCCTAGAAAAAGAGTGTTCCTAAGCTGCTGAATGAATAAGTCTGTGAGATGGATCCACACATTACAAATCAGTCTCACAGAGAGTTTCCTTTTAGTTTTTTTCTGGGGTTATTCTATTTAACTCCATGAGGCTCAATGGGCTCTTAAATGTCTCTTCACAGATTCTCCAAAAAGAGTGTTTCCAACATGCTGAATAAAAAGATTTAACTTTGTGGGGTGGTCACACATCACAGAGCAGTTTCATAGAATACCACTTTCTAGTTTTTATCTGGGGATATTCAATTTTTCCCCATAGGACTCAACGGTCTCTAAAATGTCCCTTCGAAGATTCTACAGAGTGAGTGCTTCCAACCTGCTTAATGAAAAGAAAAATTAAACTCTGAGATAAATCGACATATCACAAACTCATTTCACAGATAACTCATTTCCTGTTTTTATCTGGAGATATTCTGTTTTTCCCCATATGCATCAATGGGCTCCAAATATCCCTTTGCAAATTATCCACAAAAAAAAAGATTTAAACCTTCTGAATCAAAGCAAAGGTAAAAATCTGTGAGATGAATCCACACATCAATTAGCAGTTTCACAGATATCTTAGTTGTAATTTTTATCTGGGAATATTCAGTTTTTCCCCATAGGCCTGAATAAGCTCTAATATGTCCCTTCACAGACTCTCCAAAATGAGTGTTTCCAATCTGCTGGATCAACGGAAGGAGTTAATTCTTGGAGATGAATCCACACATCACAAAACAGTTTCACACATAGCTTCTTTCTAGTCTTTATTTGAGGATGTTCATTTCTTCCACATAGGACTTAATAGGATCCCAAATGTCCCTTCACAGCCTCTCCCAAAAAAGTGCTTCCAAACTGCTGAATCAAAACAAAGATTTAGTTCTGTGAGATGAATTCACACATCACAGAGCAGTTTCATAGATAGCTTCTTTATCTAGTTTTTACCTGAGAATATTCGCTTCTTCCCCATAGGCCTCAGTGGGTTCTGAAATGTTCCTTTGCAGATTCTCCAAATAGAGAGTGTTTCCAAACTGCTGAAACAAAGTAAATTTTTAACTCTGTGAGATTAATCCACATATCACAGAGCAGTTTCACAGATAGCTTCTTTCTAGTTTCTATATGGTGATATTCAGCTCTTCCACATAGGGCATAATGGGCTCCTAAATATTTCATCGCAGATTCTCCAAAAACAGTGTTTCCAAACTGCTGAATCAATATAGCTTTACCTCTGTGAGATGACCCACACATAACAAGAAGTTTCAAGATATCTTCTTTGTACTTTTTATCAGTAAATAATCGTTTTAACCCCATAGGCCTCTGTGGGCTCCCAAATATCCCTTTGCAGATTCTCAAAGAAGACTTTTCCAATTTGCTGAATCAAACAAAGGTTTAACTCTGTGAGCAAAATTCACACGTTACAAAGTATTTTCACAGGTGGCTTCTGTCTACTTTTCCTCTGAAAATATTTGGTTTGCCAGAGAGGCCTCAATGGGTTTCCAAATGTCCCCTTGCAGATTCTCCAAAAAGAGTGTTTCCAACCTACAGAATCAAAAGAAAGCTTTAAGTCTGTGAGATGAATCCACTTATCACAAAGCAGTTTCACAGAGAGCTTCTTTCTAGTTTTTATCTGTAGATATGCCATTTGCCCCATAGGCCTCAATGGGCTCCCAAATATCAGTTTGCAGCTGCTCCACAAAACGTGGTTCCAACCTGCTGCTTCAAAAGAAACTTTTGTCTCTGTGAGATGAATCCCCACATCACAAAGCAGTTTCACAGATAGCTTCTTACTAGTTTATTTTTCTGAGGATATTCATTTTTGGCCCCTAGGCCATAACGGGTTCAAAAATGTCTTTTCACAGAATCTGTAAAAACAGTGTTTTCAACAGGGTGGAGCAAGATGGCTGAATAGGAACAGCTCGAGTCGCCAGCTCCCAGCATGAGTGAAACATAAGACAGGTGATTTCTGCATTATTAACTGAGGTACTGGGTTCATCTCACTGGGGAGTGACAGACAATCGGTGCTGGTCGGCTGCTGCAGCCCGACCAGCGGAGCTGGCTGTGAGGCATGCAGCCTCACCTGGGAGCTCAAGGGGAAGAGGAAATCCCTTTTCTAGCCAGAACTGAGACATACAACACCTGGAGAAGGTGTGTAACTCCAGCACAATACTGGGCTTTTAGCAAACTGAGCATACCAGGAGATTATATCCCACACCTGTGGGAGGGTCCCACCCCACAGGGCCTTCCTCATTGCTAGCACAGCAGTATGTGATCTAACCTTAAGGCAGCAGCCAGGCTGGGAGGCCTGCCATTGCTGAGAGCTTAGAAGTAGATAAACAAAGCAGTGGGAAGGTCGGGCTGGATGGGCCTCACAGCAGTTCAAGGAAGCCTGTCCAGTCTCTGTGGAGCTCACCTCTGGGGACGGGGCACAGCTAAACAACAACAACAGCAACAACAAAAGCAGCAGAAACCTCTGTGGCAAGCAACTCTGTCTGATGGCACAGAAGAGGCAATGGATCTCCCAACCGCAGGAGGTTGAGATCTGAGAATGGACAGAACGCAACAGGTGGGTCCCTGAGCCCTGAGTAGCCAACTGGGAGACACCCTCCCGCTGGGGCAGACCGACACCCCACACCTCTACAAAGTGGAGTACCCCCTGAGGAGAGCTTCCAAAGCAGGAATCAGACAGGTACACTCGCTGTTCAGCAGTGATTCTATGTACTGCAGCCTCTGCTGCTGACACCCAGGCAAGCAGGGTCTAGGTGGACCTCAAGCAATCTCAACAGACCTACAGCTGAGAGTCCTGACTGTTAGAAGGAAAATAACAACGGAAGGACACACCCACAACAGAAGAAAACTCATCAATTAAGTCACCATCATCAAAGAACAAGAGCGAATAAAACCACAAAGATGGGGAAAAAGCAGGGCAGAAAGCTGGAAATTCAAAAATAGGCATCACCCGCTCCAAGGAACACAGCTCATAAGCCAGCAATGGATCAAAGCTGAATTGGAGGGCGGCTTGTGAGATGAGAGAAAGAGAGGAAATAAGTACAAACTTCTCAGCTAAAAAGGAGGAGTGCATTACCCAGCACAAAGAAACTAAAAATCTTGAGAAAAAAAGTGGAAAATTGATAACTAAGAATAATTAATGCAGAAAGGCCATAGCGAGCGGGCAGAGATGAAAACCATGATCACGAAATGCATGACAAATGCAAGCTTCCAGTAGCTTGCAGGCTGCGATCAACTGGAAGAAAGAGTATCAGCAATTAAGGATCAAATGAATGAAATAAAGTGAGAAGAAACCTAAAAAAGAAAAAAGAAGAAAAAGTAGACAAAGCCTGCAAGTATGGGATTATGTAAAAAGGCAGATCTACTTCTGATTGGGGTGCCTGAAAGTGAGGGGAAAATGGAACCAAGTTGGAAAACACTCTTCAGGATATCATCAGGAGAACTTCCAAAACCTAGTAGGGCAGGCCAACGATTTCAAACTGGGGAAATGCTGAGAACTCCACAAAGATACTCCTCAAAGGAAGAGCAACTCAAGACACATAATTGCCAGATTGCAAAGTTGGGGAAATGAAGGAAAAAAAAATCTTAAAGGGTGTAGAGAGAAATATCGGGTTACCCACAAAGGGAAGCCCATCAGACTCACAGCAAATCTCTTGGCAGAAAATCTACAAGCCAGAGGAGAGTGGGGTACAATATTCAGCATTCTTAAAGAAAAGAATTTTAAACCCAGAATTTCATATCCAACCAAACTAAGTTTCATAAGTGAAGGAGAAATAAAATCCTTTACAGACAAACAAATGCTTAGAGATTCTGTCACCACCAGGCCTGCTTTATAAGAGGCCCTGAAG
This sequence comes from Papio anubis, assembly GCF_008728515.1. NCBI lineage: Eukaryota > Metazoa > Chordata > Mammalia > Primates > Cercopithecidae > Papio > Papio anubis. The sequence continues at coordinate 13,942 of NW_022161521.1, forward strand.
GAAGCACTGAACATGGAAAGCAACAACCGGTACCAGCCATTGCAAAAACATGCCAAAATGTAAAGACCATCGAGGCCAGGAAGAAACTGTATCAACTAACAAGCAAAATAACCGGTTAATATCATAATGACAGGATCAAGGTCATACATAAAAACATTAACCTTAAATGTAAATGTGCCAAATGGTACAATGAAAAGACACAGACTGGCAAACTGGATAAAGAGTCAAGACCCATCAGTCTGCTGTATTCAGGAGACCCACCTCACATGCAGAGACACACACAGGCTCAAAATAAGGGGATGGAGGAAGATCTACCAAGCAAATGGAGAAAAAAAAAAAAACAGGGATTGCAATACTAGTCTCTGATAAAACAGACTTTAAACTATCAAAGATCAAAAGAGACAAAGAAAGCCATTACATAATGGTAAAAGGATCAATTCAACAGGAAGAGCTAACTATCCTAAATATATATGCACCCAATG
>NW_022161522.1:0-14383 GCF_008728515.1 Papio anubis
ATGATTCAAATATTTTAAGCACTTTTCAAACCAGGCAATATTTTAGGTGTACTGTACATTTGCATTTTGAGCTTCCAATACGGATAAGTGACTGGAAAAAGCAGCTAGGTTTAGGTTGAAAAACAACAACCCACTGGTGTACACATTTTAGCAAATTCTTCTGAAAGTCAAAAATGTTATAGGTAAAAAGTTACAGAGAACTACCAATTGTCAGAAATAGCTGCCAAATAGCAACTTAGAAGTCAGCAGAAGGAATTTTAGTTCAAGAAACCTAAAAAAGGCTGAAAATCTTACCTACCCTATAGCTACCACAAATAACACTGTTTCCAGTCATGATCAAGAATCATATATTAAGACATAACTGCAAATTGTGCTATACTGTACTGTATTAAAAGGAAGTGAAATATGATCCCCATCCTAGAATTTTCTATAAAAATGAGTCTAAAAAACCATTAAAAATTTATCTTAACCCAGGCCCAGTGGCTCACGCCTGTAATCCCAGCACTTTGGGAGGCCAAGGCTGGCAGATCACGAGGTCAGGAGTTAAAAACTAGCCTGACCAACATGGTGAAACCATATCGCTACTAAAAATACAAAATTAGCCGGCCACGGTGGCGCACGCCTGTAATCCCAGGTACTCAGAAGGCTGAGGCAGAGGAAGCGCCTGGACCTGGGAGGCGGAGGTTGCAGTGAACCAAGATGGAGCCACTGCACTCCAGACTGGGTGACAGAGTGTGACTCCATCTCAAAAAAAAAAAAAAAAAAAGAAGTCTGGGCATGGTGGCTCACGCCTGTAATCTCAGCACTTTGGTAGGCCGAGGCGGGCAGATCACCTGAGGACAGGAGTTCCAGACCAACTCGACCAACATGGAGAAACCCTGTTTCTACTATAAAATACAAAATTAGCTGGCGTGATGGCACATGCCTGCAATCCCAGCTACTCTGGAGGCTGAGGCAGGAGAATCGCTTGAACTGGGGAGGTAGAGGTTGTGGTGAGCTGAGATCCCACCATTGCACTCCAGTCTGGGCAACAAGAGCGAAACTTCGTCTCAAAAAAAAAAAAAAAAAAAAAAAAAAAAAAAATTAGGCGGGGTGGTGGCTCATGCCTGTAATCCCACCACTTTGGGGGGCCAAGGCGGGCGGATCACGAGATCAGGAAACTGAGACCACCCTGGCTAACATCGTGAAACCCCGTATCCACTAAAAATACAAAAATTATCTGGGTGTGGTGGCGCCTGCCTGTAGTCGCAGCTACTTGGCAGGCTGAGGCAGGACAATCGCTGGTACCTGGGAGGTGGAGGCTGCAGTGAGCTGAGATCGCACCATTGCACGCACTCCAGCCTGGGCAACAGAACGAGACTCCATCTCAAAAAAAAAACAAAAAAAACTAATCTAACAGGAAACAGGAAAAAAGCAATGAAAAGCTAGAAAACATACAAGAGTTGACTGAAAATAAAAATTTAGCATTTTCATTCTTACATCTTTAATTTTTATGTATCTGAGTTTTAAATTCATGGTTTAATTTGCCAGAATGAGAAAGAACATCCTATTTTTATGACTCTGTTCCATGGAAATGCAAGAGAAAGGGATCCAAATGCCACTAATTATTGGAGGGATTCTTTTGATCACCTTGATTGTCGAGTAAGTTTTGTGCTTTTTCAAAAGCAGTTTTTCCTATTACAATGTCATTTCCTGCTTCTCTGTCTTCCGACTCACAAATTGATAAATTGTAAATCTTGTTTTCCTTTATTTTTGTTTTTAGCTAAAATGCTGAAGGGCAAGGGAGAGCATAGTTATTTATAACGGAGCATTCTGAAAACACAACTTGCATTTTCTCCTTAATCTGATTAACTTGACTTCAAATATGAAAAACAACTTTCATAAAGCACAAAAGAAAATTTCCTTGAATTTACCCTTTTTTATTGTGGGTAAGAGGCAATAAGTACAAGTTTTCAACTTATTTTTTTAATGTTACTCACTACTAACCATCACCATATTTTAAAAAATTAAAGAACTAATTTAGTTTAGTTTATTATTTAATGTATTTGACAAATGTTTATTGAGTGGCAACTAGGTCCCAAGTACCGTTCTAACTACTGAATATACAGATGTACGAAAACAAAACAAAAATCTCTCCGTCCTGGAGTTTACATTCTATGGGACTAAAGGATGGATACATTACATAGAATGTCAGCTAATCATAAGTGTTATGGAGAAGCAGCAGGAATGGAGGATAAAGTGTGTGTTGGGGGAGTTGTAATTTTAAATAGCAGTGTCTGGAAATGAAAAGGTGGTATTTCAATCAAGATTTTCAGACCATGGCTGGGTGCAATGGCTCACGCCTGTAATCCCAACACTTTGAGAGGCCGAAGCCTCACTTGAGGTCAGGAGTTTGAGACCAGCATGGCCAACATGGCAAAACCCTATCTCTACAAAAAAAAAAAATACAAAAATTAGCTGGGCATGGTGGTGTGCACCTATAGTCCCTGCTACTCTGGAAGCTGAGGCAGGAGGATTGCTTGAGCCTGACAAGGTTGAGGCTGCAGTGAGCTGTGATAGCACCACTGCACTCCAGCTTCTTGACACAAATCCTGTATAAAAAAACCTCTGCATTTCATTGTATGTAAATGAGTATGTAATTTCATTGTATGTACAGAACCAGTTTCAGACAAAGGTTCTTCCAAATACCTATCCCCTTAAGGACACCAATCATCCATGATCTCTCTTTTTTTTTGAGATGGAGTTTAGCTCTGTCGCTGGAATTCAGTGGTGTGATACTGGCTCACTGCAACATCTGCCTCCCGGTTCAAGTGATTCTCCTGCCTCAGCCTCCTGAGTAGCTGGAATTACAGGCCTGCGCCGCTATGCCCAGCTAATTTTTGTATTTTTAGTGGAGAGGGGGTTTCACCATGTTGGCTAGGCCAGTGTCTATCTCCTGACCTTGTGATCCTCCCACCCTGGCCTCCCAAAGTGCTGGGATTACAAGCGTTAAGCCACCGTCCCTGGCCTCATCCATGATTTTATTTCGCCATTTCAAGTGATGGAGCTGGTTTTAGAGCTGGAAGAAAAGCCAAAATGCCAGTTAATCTAAACTCGATTCCTGCCCCAGTGCAGAACCAATCAAGAGAGAGTCCCTATCTTTCCCGGACCACAGGCTTTGTGTTGAACAGGAGAGGAGTGGGAGAGCCAGAGTGGATGGAGAACAAGGAATCATTTTCTATATTTTTAAAATTCTTCAGTTAAGAAAATCAGCAATTACTAATCTTACTAGACATGTGTTTTCCTCCCTACTATGTAAGGTCAATTCTGTTCATTTGCATAGCACATAATCATACAGAAATCCCAAATTAATACCCTCTTGTGCTGACTTACCAGATTGGACACTCTAAGATTTTCTGCATAGCATTAATGACATTTTGTACTTCTTCAACGCGAACAGCAGATAAATCCATTTCTTTCTGTTCCAATGAACTTAAACATATTAGAAAAAATATATATATACATATATATAGCTTGAAAAAAGGTTTATAAAATGACAACTTCATTTTATCATTTTAAAATAAGGTAAATTTAAGATTTTGAAGGTTTTAGAATACAAACCATAGAGCTAATGACAAAATCCTTTATTTTTTTAAAGGTTCTAGAAGTGGCTCTTTGTAATTACACAACATACATTCTGTAATTCTTCACATATCGTTGCCAAGCCCTTGGGTCTTTTCCTTTCTCCAAGAAAGAGAAAGCTACAGAGGAGTGACTGACCGGGTAAGTAGTGGTCACCTTAGGTTTCTCCAATGTTTCTGGCTGCTTTCTTTTTCTTGCATAAAACCAAAATCAACGACAAAACCAACACCCATCAGCACCTCCCCGCCCCTAACCCTTCCCAGTGACCTGCTCTCATCTCAGGATCCTCCTCAAGCACATTCCTGCCGGCAGCATCTGTTACTACTGACGCTCCTCTACTTCCCTCTTGCGCTTTCTCAATAGCGCAATTGGATCCAGTTCTTAAGTTCTCCCTCCCACAAAACCCTGTCTCCTCCCCTTCCCAGACGTATTCCTGGCATCTCTTCTTCCGCAAGGTCCCATCCACTCATACATACCAGCCGGTGTTTTTGTCTGTTTTTTTTTTTTTTTTTTGAGACGGTGTCTCGCTCTGTCGCCCAGGCTGGAGGGCAATGGCGAGACCTCGGCTCACTGCTACCTCCGCCTCCCGGGTTCTAGCGATTCTCCTGCCTCAGCCTCCTGAGTAGCTGGAGCGCCACCACGCCCGGCTAATTTCTGTATTTTTAGTAGAGACGGAGTTCCACCATGTTGGTCAGGCTGTCTGGAAGTCCTGACCTCGTGACCAGCCGATGTTTTTATAGACGTGGTGTCCCCCTCAAGGCATATTTCAGTTCCTATCACGATGATTCCCCCTCGGACACACCGTGCCCCCTTCCTGATCCTCAGAGCTTCCCTCGCGACCTACAAACTGCCCCTTCCCCAGGGTTCACAACTCCTTACGCCTCTCAGCTTCCGCCACCGCCCCCCCCAAAAGAATACCCATTCTCTCTCCCACGCCAGTCCCCCAAAGCATCACTTGGACCCGGGACTCTACTACCTTTACCTACAGCAGAGGGTGCAGGCCTCTGGGGCCCAGGGGCCCAGTTATCTGAGAAACCCCACGGCCTGTTCCCCGTCCAGAAAGTCTCAGCGAGCCCACGCCGCGCAGTCGCAGTTTTAATTTATCTGTAATTCCCGCGCTTTTCCGTTGCCACGGAAACCAGCTGGCTACCGCTAAGCAACAGCTGCTCAGAATACGAAATCAAGGCACAATCAGAGGAAGGGCGGGACAGAAGGAGCCAAGTCTCTCTCGGGGCTCTGGATTGGCCACCCAGTCTGCCCCCAGATAACGTAAAACGAAAGAGACGGGAGAGGAAGAATTCTACCCTAGTTTGCCCTAAAGTGCCGGCCCTCTGGCCTCTACGCGTCCAGTTGCGGCTTATTACGTCACAGTAATTGCTGTACGAGAGTCAGAATCGCTACCTAGTGTCCAAAGCAGTCGTACAAAGAGGTCCCATCCCCCACTCTTTCCGCCCTAATGGAGGTCTCTAGTTTAGGTAAATATAAGGAATAAGGATTGTGGGGGGGGGGGGGGGTGGACGGAAAAAACTATTTCCAGCATTCGCTGTGGATGAAAGGTCGTTGCCACAGTGTTCCTTGTGGAAAGTGTAGTCTTATGGAGAGAAACATCCAATAGCGAAGCGGGCACAATTCTCACGGAAATCCAGCGGATAGATTGGAGACCTCCACGCGCTTATACACGTCAACAGTTATGGATTGGAGTGTTGTTATGTTTTCGTATCTTGAAAGGAAAAACTAGGCCTAAAAAAAAATCTACAACTCTTAGGAAGACTACAATTCCCATCCAGTCCCACGAGTCTCGGGCAAACAGTCCTCTAAGGTCAGTGACCTGTGGCGACCCAGTGGGCGCAGAATTTGTCTGGGGAAGGGGAAATCCGCTCTGGCTCACGTCTGCGCACTCGTAGTTCCGCCCCTCGGCCCCAATGTTTGTTATTGTTGTTCGGCTCCGGTTTCTTCTGCCCCGCCCCGTCGACGCAATCTCCACCAATCAATGGGGTGGTCGTTTTGAGGGACAAGCGGTAAGAGCCAATCATCTTGGCGAAATCTGGGAGTAACGGGACTAGTTAGTCTTTATGCGCCTTGTTAGATTCACCCCACAGGGATAGCGGTAGAGCTGGCAGCGGACGGTTCTGGCTTTGGCCGCCGGCAGGCGCCTCACTGGAGCGGGAAGCTGGTAAGGAAGCAGCCTCGGTTACCTAGGGGTGGGGTCACGTCACCGTAAGAGGGTTTGGAGAAGTTCAAGGGAGGAATCCTGCAAAGAAGAGGGGCGACTTTTCCCGTGTCTCGGGACAGCTAATCTTTTTAGTGACAGGATGAGAGAGCCCTTCGTGTTCAGAGGGACCGAGTGGGCGAAAAGCACCGGAGAGTTGTAGAGTATGTGGTTGAGAACATTGGCTTCTGCTGATGGAAGGCCACGACTCCCCAGTGGAAAGAGGGCCCAGGCAAAGAAAATGAGAGAGAGTCCTCGGGGGTGGTGACACTGTCTTGGGAACATTAAGTGCTAGGAAACGATAACTGGAAAACTAGGATGAACTCTGCAAGTAAAAAAAATGACACTACCTACACATCTTTCTCATCCCATCCTCCTTTTTTCGAGACCCTGTTAAAGAGCTCTCCTTGGTTAGGGACCTTCGGTGTTGGAAAGGCACTGTTTTTCCTTTTTCTCAAACATCCAGCTTTCAGGCCACACTTTTTTTTTTTTTTTTTGAGACAGAGTCTTACTGTCTCAAAGACCAGCCCAGGCTGGTCTTGAACTCCTGAGCTCAAGCGATCTTCCTGCCTCGGCCTCCCAAAGTGCTGGGATTACAGGCATGAGCCACTGCTCCCGGCTTCGGGTCGCACATTTTAAAGTTTGAATAACTTGTCTTGTACAGGCCTCTGGTGGAGACAATAATCAAAGCTCAGGTTGCCAGGTCTGTTTCATTAAAGGAATTTTGTTAAGGCTGGGAAAAAAAAAAAAAAAAAAGACGTAGAGGAAAAGTTACCTTGTGCCAAGCCAAGGTGCGTCAGTGGCATGGACTTAAAGTCATGCCAGTTATGAAAGCTGAAGGCCAGGCCGGGCACGGTGGCTCATGCCAGTAATCCCAGCACTTTGGGAGGCTGAGGCGGGCGGATCACCTGAGGTCGGGAGTTCCAGAGCAGCCTTACCAACATGGAGAAACTCCGTCTCTGGCTGAAAATACAATAGCCGGTCATAATAACGCCTGTAATCCCGAAGCTACTGGAGGCTGAGGCAGGAGAATCGCTGAACCTGGGAGGCAGAGTTAGCGGTGAAATGAGATCGCTGGGCCACACTACAGGCTGGGCAGCAAGAGCAAAACTCCGTCTCAAAAAAAAGAAAAAAAGAAAAGAAAAGAAAAGAAAAAACACACCTCCGTCTCAAAAAAAAAAAAAGCAAGCAGTTGAAGCAAATTTCCAGGTCCCAGCTATCTGACTATACTGGCTGTAGACCTAAGGGGCAGATAGGATTAACCATAACTTTGGTGTTTACACACGTTCAAGATTAATGCTTTTGCTGAAAGAATTTTTTTTACTTGTCAGCCAAAGCTCTAATCTCCCACTTCCTGTTTTCTCTTAGTTGGCCCACCAGCTGGAGGAGCTCCAGAGTATTTAAATTAATTTCCAGTTGTGTAATTTGAGAAAAAGATGCGAAGATTAATTTCCTTCACAAGTAGGGAAGTGTGTTTTTTTCTTTTTCTTTTCTTTTCTTTTTTTTTTTTTTTTTTTTTGAGACGGAGTCTCCCTCTGTCCCCCAGTTTGGAGTGCAGTGACGCGATATCGGCTCACTGCAAGATCCGCCTCCCGGGTTCACGCCGTTCTCCTGCCTCCTCAGCCTCCTGAGTAGCTGGGACTACAGGCGCCCGCCACCCCGCCCAGCTAATTTTTTTGTGGTTTTAGTAGAGACGGGGGTTTCACCGTGTTAGCCAGGATGGCCTCTATCTTCTGACCTCATGATCTACCCGCCTCGGCCTCCCAAAATTCTGGCATTATAGGCGTGAGCCACCGCGCCTGGCAGGAAGTGTGTTTCTTGAAGTTGGAAAGTGGTATTTCTGAACATCTGCTTTTGGCAGACTAAGTCAGTCACTTCATTTCCCTGATTTTTTGCCTAAGGTCCTGGGGAATTGACAAAGATTTTGCCCAAATTTTAAGGACCCCAATAATTACATTTCATATGAATGAATAGTAGATGTCAGCAGGATTGTTATTAAGAGAGTAGTAGTATTTTTGTGGTGCACTCGGTTCTAGGTAGAAACAAAGAATGGAGAAAATTGGAGGATAATTGTCTTAGGGTTTCAAAAAAGTGCGTGATCTTCACAGAGTTCAGGGTCCTTAAAATAACAGTCTTAATTGGAGTGTTTGACAGGGCAGTGCATTATATTGTCGAAAACACTACAGGTTTATGGTTCTAAAGACTGGTTTATTATTTTAAAAAATGTTTAACTTAATTTTTTTAAGGAGATGGGGTTGCTGGTCTTGAACTCCTAGGCTCATGATCCTTCCGCCTCAGCCTCCCAAAGTGCTAGGATTACAGTCATGAGCCACCATACCGGGCCAATTTTTTATTTTATTTTTGAGACAGAGTCTCGCTATATCACCCAGGCGGGAGTGCACAGGCATGATCTTGGCTCACTGCAATCTTGCCTCCGAGGTTCAAGCAATTCTCCTGCCTCAGCCTCCTGAGTAGCTGAGATTACAGGCCTGTACCACTACATGCAGCTAATTTTTGTATTTTTGGTACAGACGAAGTTTCACCATGTTGGTTCGGCTGGTATGGAACTCCTGGACTCAAGCTATCTGCCAGCCTCTGCTTCCCAAAGTGCTGGGATTACAGACATGAGCCACTGTGCCTGGCCTTTATTATATTTTTTATATTTGAGTGACGTTTTGAAAGAACTTGCATATACATTTTTAATTTGATCCTTATGGTAACACTGTGAGACAGGCAGAGCAGACATATTAGACCTCTTTTATAGATTAAAGATTAAAAACTGAATTTTAAAGGTGAGCTGACCTGCTCACAGTTTTATGTCTAGTAATGGGCCAGAGCTGTGTCTGGAACCCAAGTCTTCCCATTTTTTGTGCTCCCACACGCGCGCACACACACAAAATTTGCTGTTCAGATGAGATGGCATCTCATTGCTTCAGTTTGCATTGTTCTGACCACCAGAAAGTTTGAAAATCTTCTGATGTGCTTGTTAGGTGTTCTGATCTCCTCTTCTCTGAATTTTATGTATATTTTTACCTGGGTTGTTAATTGTATCATTAGCAGTTTTGCTGATGCTCTGGGTGTGTCGCAGATACTAACCCTTTGTTATGGGTTGTTATGGTTGTTTGTTGTTTGTCTTTTGATTTTGTGGATTTTTTTAACTGTATAAAATATTTAATATGTAATGAAATGTGCACAGCTCATCTTTTGACTTCTGCATACATTATAACCTGCCTTTAAATGTGTATTTCTTTTGTAGGTAAAAGTTTCATTTGATCTGAATACTATTCAAATAAAATACCTGGATGAGGAAAATGAAGAGGTAAAGTATATTATGGTACTTATTGCTAGGTGTTCAGAATAGCAATCTTATTTCTCCAGTGATATGGGCTTTGAATAATTCAAAATAGTGTTTAGCCCATTTGTGTGGTGTTTAAACATATTTTGATAATTGAATATTCTAAGAAGACTTTGCAGCATCTGGAGATGGAATTGAGAAACGGAGAAGCAACATTGAAGAATAGCTCAGAGATAACTTTCACTTCTTTAAAAAAAAAAAAAAAAAGGAAATGGGGTCTCACTATGTTGCTCAGGCCAGTCTAGAACTCCTGGGCCTAAGCAGTCCTCCCACCTCAGCCTCCCAAGGTGCTGGGTAATCTTTTACAGGTGTGAGACACCATGCCTGGCCTTGAGATAACCTTTTTTTTTTTTTTTGAGACGGAGCCTCACTCCGTCGCCTAGGCTGGAGTGCAGTGGTGCAATCTCTGCTCACTACAACCTCCAGTTCCTGGGTTCAAGTGATTCTTCTGTCTCAGCCTCCCGAGTAGCTGGGATTACAGGTTTATACCACTGGCTAATTTTTTGTATTTTAGTAGAGATGTGGGATTACCATGCTGGCTAAGCCGGGTCTCAAACCTGGCCTGTGCACTGCTGACTGCGCCTGGATTACAGGCCCGGAGCCACTCACACCTGGCCAAGATAACTTTTTAAAACTATGTAGTGGCCAGGCGTGGTGGCTCATGCCTGTAATCCCAGCACTTTGGGAGGCCGAGGCGGGCGGATCATGAGGTCAGGAGATCGAGACCATCCTGGCTAACACGGTGAAAACCCCGCTTCTACTAAAAATACAAAATATTAGCTGGTGAGCCAGTCCAGTTGAGAAAGTTGAGGCAGGAGAATGGCATGAACTGAGCAGTGAGCCGGAGATTGCTGACTGTACTCCAGCCTGGCGAGAAGCGAGACTCATCCTCAGAAAAAAAAAAAAAAAATTATGTAGTGACCTTAAGTTCACATATAGTGCGAGCCATTCAGTTTATAATAATACAAATATATAGCTATATTTTTTTTTTTTTTGAGACGGAGTCTCGCTGTGTTCCCAGGCTGGAGTGCAGTGGCGCGGATCTCGCTCACTGCAAGCCCGGGCCTCCTGTTCACGCCATTCTCCGCCTCAGCCTCCCAAGTAGCTGAGACTACAGGCTCACACACGCTAGTGTTTTTTATTTTTAGTGGATGGGTTTCACCATGTTAGCCAGGATAGTCTCGGATCTCCCTGACCTCAAGGATCCACCCACCTCGCCTCCCAAAGTGCTGGGATTACAGGCTTGAGCCACCGGCCACCGGGCCTTTTTACAGTCTTACTTGTCGCCTAGGCTGAGTGCATTGGCATGATCATAGCTCACTGCACCTAGAGCTCCTGGGTTCAAGGAATCCCTCCCATCTCAGCCTTCTGGGTAGCTGGGATGCCTCCTGCATCCAGCAAAATTTTAATTCTTTAGCTGGGATGGGGTCTCACTTTGTTGCCCAGGGCACGACTGCTTTGCATTGAGGGTTACAGGTGGCACTAGCAACAATGCTACCTTATTGAGTACACATTATTATCATCACTATTTTACCCATGAGGAACTGAGGCACAGAGAGGTGAAATAACTTGCCTGGCCGGGCGCCGTGGCTCAAGCCTGTAATCCCAGCATCTCTTTGGGGAGGCCGGTGACGGTGGATCACGCAGGTCAGGAGATCGAGACCATCCTGGCTAACACGGTGAAAACCCCGCCTCCACTCAAAAATACAAAAAATAAGCCGGGCGCAGGTGGCGGCCTGTAGTCCAGCTGCTCGGGAGGCTGAGGCAGGAGAATCTGGCGCCAACCCGGAGGCGGAGCTTGCAGTGAGCGGAGATCTGGCCACTGCGCTCCAGCCTGGCGACAGAGCTTAGACTACCAAAACAAAAACAAAAAAAAAAAAAATCCTACCTAAACGCACAAAACTTGAAGTAGTAAAGTCAGGGTTCAATCCATACCCTAGCTATAGAACTAAGCTCCTAACCTATATTGCACTGCCTCTTAATGTATCTGAAATAAAAGGGAGGGCACAGTAGATAAGCACAACATTTTTAAGTATTATCTACACTAGCAAGTGATACAGAAAAGCTGAAGGCTTCGGGCCTGAGTTTTTGTCTGTCCTATGGGGCTGGTCCTAGTAACAGAAATGCTCGATTGATGAGACACTTATAATTCACTGTTGTTTTTTTCCTTTTATAGGTATCCATCAACAGTCAAGGTGAGTCCCTGAGAGAGTCTGTTCAGCCTTATTTAAAAGCCTTAATCTGCTCATTGAGGCATTTCTATTTGTACTCAAACCTTATTGCAGTATTAATTTTAGAGTTTGGAATTTGGTATACTACAAATTAACATTGCACTGATGGACATTAGTTACATAGGAGATTTTATTGTATAGCAGTTTTTTGTATATAAGATGATGCCTTTGAATGGACCGTAAGGACAGCTTTATTGGGAGGTTTTCATATTTAACATGCCAGTCCTCTGAGATTAATATGCCTCCCAGTTCAAGACATAAAAGTATTCCCACGGTGTTGCATTTGTACAGTAGGTACAGTAAAAATGGACATTATAATCTTACGGGATCACCATCATACACGTAGTTGACCAAAATGTTACGTGGCAGTGGTTACTATAGTGAAGCAAATTAACATATCCATCATCTCCTTATAGTGGCCCTGTGGTGCCCTGAGCCCTCCCCAGAAACCAGCCATAATCTACTCATTTACAAAAATCATAAATATATGATTATTTAACTATAATACATTCCTCATGTTATACAGTCCATCTTTAGAATTGGCTACACTTAATCTTATAGATTCTTGAATGAATGAATGGATATGTACAAAATAAAAATAATTGGCTATACTTAATCTTATAGAATCTTTGGTTCTTGAAGGAGTGAATGGATGTGTACAAAATAAAAATAATTTTAAAATAATAGAATCTTTTGGGGTGTGTGAATAACTATCATGGTGTATATTTTTTGTCCTTTTAGGAGAATATGAAGAAGCACTTAAGGTAATGATTATTTAATCTCATTTTCAAATAATTTAATATTATGGGTTGTTTTTTTTTTTAAACAGGGTTGTGCTCTGTCATCCAGGCTGGCGTGCAGTGGCACAATCTGGGGTTGCTGCAACCTCCACCTCCCAGGCTTAAGTGATCGAGACCATCCTGGCAAACACGGTGAAACCCCGTCTATATTAAAAATACAAAAAATGGCCGGGCGCAGTGGCTCACGCCTGTAATCCCAGCACTTTGGGAGGCCAAGGCGGGCGGATCACGAGGTCAGGAGATTGAGACCATCCTGGCTGACACGGTGAAACCCTGTCTCTACTAAAAAAAATACAAAAAATTAGCCGGGCGTGGTGCCGGGAACCTGTAGTCCCAGCTACTCGGGAAGCTGAGGCAGGAGAATGGTGTGAACCCGGGAGGCGGAGCTTGCAGTGAGCCAAGATCGCGCCACTGCACTGCAAGCCCGGGCGACAGAGCGAGACTCCGTCTCAAAAAAAAAATACAAAAAATTAGCCGGGCGTGGCGGGCACGTGTAGTCCCAGCTACCCGGGAAGCTGAGGCAGGAGAATGGTGTGAACCCGGGAGGCGGAGCTAGCAGTGAGCCAAGATCTCGCCACTGCACTCTAGCCTGGGTGACAGAGCAAGACTCCGTCTCAAAAAAAAAAAAAAAGAGAGAAACAACCTTGACAAAGAAAACAACCTGGGACAAAGAAAACTGATTGTTACTAAACTGCCTCCCATGCTTATTCTCCAAGCAAAAATTGATTCAGCTATCATGTACCAGATGGCTTTCTTATTCTCAATTAATTGACTCAATTTGAAATAATTATATTTCAGTATGGTAAATATGTAATCTAAACTATATAAACACACCAAACACAAACTTTGAACAGATGAAAAACCCAATATGTAAAGGTAATGTGAATTAAGGAAGACTGTGAAAGGAATACGGTAAATTAAAATGTTCCTCTTCTAGGTCCCGGCGAGAGTAAATGTTTACTATAAAATGATTCAAATATTTTAAGCACTTTTCAAACCAGGCAATATTTTAGGCCTACTGTATATTTGCATTTTGAGCTTCCAATACGGATAAGTGACTGGAAAAAGCAGCTAGGTTTAGGTTGAAAAACAACAACCCACTGGTGTACACATTTTAGCAAATTCTTCTGAAAGTCAAAAATGTTATAGTCATAGGTAAAAAGTTACAGAGAACTACCAATTATCGGAAACAGCTGCCAATACTGACTTAGAGGCCAGCAGAAGGAATTTTAGTTCAAGAAACCTAAAGGAGGATGAAATCCTTACTTACCCTATAGCTATCACAAATAACACTGTTTCCAGTCATGATCAGGAATCACATATTAAGACATAACTGCAAATTGTGCTATACTGGGTACTGTATTAAAAGGAAGTGAAATATGATCCCCATTCTAGAGCTTTCCATACATATGAGTCTAAAAAACCATTAAAAATTAATCTAGGCCAGGTGTGGTGGTTCACATCTGTAATCCCAGCACTTTGGGAGGCCGAGGCAGGCGAATCATGAGGTCAGGAGTTCGAGACCAGCCTGACCAACATGGTGAAACCATATCTCTACTAAGAATACAAAATTAGCCAGGCATGGTGGCATGCGCCTGTAATCCCAGCTACTCAGGAGGCTGAGGTAGGAGAAGCACTAGAATCTGGGACGCAGAGGTTGCAGTGAACCAAGACGGCGCCACTGTACTCCAGACTGGGCAACAAGAGCTAAACTCCGTCTAAAAAAAAAAAAAAGTCATCTAACAGAAAACAGGAAAAAAGCAATGAAAAACTAGAAAACATACAATAGCTGACTGAAAATAAAAATTTAGCATTAACTTTCATTCTTACATCTTTAATTTTTATGTATCTGAGTTTTTAATTCATGGTTTAATTTGCCAGAATGAGAAAGAACATCCTATTTTTATGACTCTGTTCCATAGAAATGTAAAGAGAAAGGGATCCAAATGCCACACTATTGAGGATTTTTTTTATCACTCTGATTGTCATGAGTAAGTTTTGTGCTTTTTCAAAAGCAGTTTTTTCCTACAATGTCATTTCCTGCTTCTCTGGCTGTAATTTTCAATAAATTGATAAATTGTAAATCTTGTTTTCCTCTTATTTTTGTTTAGCTAAAATGTTGAAGGGCAAGGGAGAGGATGGTTATTTATAAATCTTGTTATCTCTC
>NW_022161523.1:0-14373 GCF_008728515.1 Papio anubis
TTTTTTTTTTTTTTTTTCTTGTATTTTTTAGTAGAGACGGGGTTTCATCGTATTAGCCAGGATGGTCTCGATCTCCTGACCTCGTGATCCGCCCGTCTCGGCCTCCCAAAGTACTGGGATTACAGGCTTGAGCCACCGCGCCCGGCCCACATTAATAATTTTTTAAAATTGTATCTTAAAATGCTGCATGGCACAAAGCTATAGTGTATAAAGTATTGGTAGGTACAAAGGGAAAGGTCTGTACAACTTTTAGCAAAAATGCTTTTGCAGAAAAGCAAATTAAATAATGCAAACAGAATACCGAGGTGACTACAGCTAGACATCAGAGCTACAACTTCTCATATCTGTGTCAGAAAATCGTGTTTATCCAGAATAGACTAAAATTTCAGGACAAAACATGGACTTTTTAACAGTTCTTACTTTACCCATTTTAAGTTATTTTTATCTCCCCCACCACCCGGGTCAGTAATTCAGCAAGATCCAGCAGAAAGAGGACTACCTTTAGAATTGGCTATTTAATGTTTCTTCCTATGGTGAGACTGTCATGGAGCCTGGACATTGCAGGCTCATGCATCCATGACCAATGTCCCACTCGGGTCAAAACTCAGCAATAGACTTGGTGAACTGGGCTTCCCGCTGCTGTTTTGTTCTCCTACTGATGCAGGTCAGCTTCAGGGTGTATTTGCCATCCAACCTTTTAAGACTGGAGGGCAGCTCCCAGATACCACCAGAATCCACTCCTGTAGGCTCTTTTCTGTGGGCCACGAGAAAGATGGTGATCTCCGATAAGGTCTAAATGGTCAGAATTCCCATCATCACAGAACAGGATATGATGCACAAAGCCAAAACGGGCTTGGACTCTGGAAAGGGATGCGTGTAATCCCAAGTCACAGCCACTATGGCAAAGCAACAGGAGATTGTATAGATAGTGAGGTGACCATGGATTAGACAAAAATTCTCCACATACTTGTATTTTTCCAGAAGTGCCTTTTTGGCAGAATCATCCAGAGTTTTTCACAGCTGATCCATCCCACTTGTCAGTTTTTACAGGCATATCATCTATCTTCCATTTATCCAACACGCCGCTACGGCCTCTGCCTGTCCCACAGCTGGAACCCCCGCCAGCCCCACCACCGCCACCACCACCACTGCGGTGCCTCCCGCCCGGGCAGCTGCTGCCGCCATCTTGTCCACCTCTGCGTCTCCCTCCATAGGATATCTTTGTGATCTTCTGTTAGGCAATGTTTTCTTTGATAGATACCAAAAACACTATTTCTGAAAAAAAGAATAATTTGACTTTAAGCATTTAAAAATTTCCCTTGAATTGACACCATTAAGAGAACGAAAATATAAGCCACAGACTGAAATAAAATATTTACAAGTCATATACTTGTATCCAGAATATTTAAAGAATTTTCAAAACTTGGCCGGGCGCGGTGGCTCAAGCCTGTAATCCCAGCACTTTGGGAGGCCGAGACGGGTGGATCATGAGGTCAGGAGATCGAGACCATCCTGGCTAACACGGTGAAACCCCGTCTCTACTAAAAAATACAAAAAAAGAAACTAGCCGGGCGAGGTGGCGGGCGCCTGTAGTCCCAGCTACTCGGGAGGCTGAGGCAGGAGAATGGCGTGGACCCGGGAGGCGGAGCTTGCAGTGAGCTGAGATCCGGCCACTGCACTCCAGCCTGGGAGACAGAGCGAGACTCCGTCTCAAAAAAAAAAAAAAAAAAAGAATTTTCAAAACTCAGTAAGAAGAAAACTCTGTTTTTAATTGGGCGAAAGATTTGAACACAAAACTTCCCCAAGGCTGTAATATGAATGACAAAGCACATGGTGCTCAACATCATTTACCATCAGGGATCCACAAGCAAAAGCCACAATAAGATAGCATGGCACCCATGTTAGAAAGGCTACAATAAAAAATGATTTGCAATGTAAACCAGGCATAGTGGCTCACACCTGAAATCCCAGCACTTTGGGAGTCCAAGGAGGCAGAAGGATTGTTTGAGGCCAGGAGTTTGAGACCAGCCTGGGCAACCTATGTCTAAAAAAATAGATTTTTAAAAAGATGAACAACACCAAGTGTTGGTGAAGATGTGGGAGAACTGGAAGTCTCATCCATTGCTAATGGGGATGAAAGATGATGCCACATCACCAAGCAGTTTGGCAAACCTTCTGATGCTGAGTAGGTACTTTTGATATGACCCAACGCTCTCACTCCCCGATTTTTACCCAAGAGCAATGAAAGCAAGACTCTGTCTCTAAAAAAAAAATTAAAAGGAAGATGAACAATACCAAGTGTTGGTGAAGAGGTGGGAGAATTGAAAGTCTCATCCATTGCTCATGGGGATGAAAGATGATGCCACGTCAGCAGGCGCTCTGGCAAAGCTTCAGATGCGGAGCATATATTATCATGTGACCCAGCACTCCCACTCCCAGGTTCTTACCCAAGAGCACTGAAAACAATGTGTGTGCACATGTAGCAGGTGTTTTTCTTTGCTAGAGATTCCACAAGCAGGAACCACACATGGGGTGTTGGAACAAGAAATGTGTTTTCTCACATATCTGGAGGCTGGAAGTCCCAGAGCACAGTGTCTGCAGGGTTGGTTTCTCCCAAGGCCTCTCTCCTTGCCTTGTACATGGCCACCTGTTCTCTGTGTCCTCCCACGGTCTTCCCTCTGTTTGTGTCTCTGTCATCATCTCTGCTTCTTATAAGGACACCACTCACTCTGGATTAGGGTTTACCGTAATAGCCTCATCTAACATCAGTTACCTCTTTCAAGACCCTGTCTCCTCATACAGTCACATTCTAGGTCACTGGGTGTCAGGATGTCAACCTATGAATTTGGAAGAGGATAGCGTTCAGCCCATAATACAAGGATTGGGAGGAAGGGTGATGTCCCACCACTGAGATCGTATTCCATGTCCAGGCATTCTTAATGTACCGTTACTCAGAACTGACTAGTAATGAACTTGAATTTTGTTTGAGAATAAATTGAATGTCAACAAGGTCTTTGTTCGTCCTGTGAATTTTGCTTCACTTTCCCACAGGAAACAGATGATGCCCCAAGTCTATCTTCACTTGGGTAAGTTTGTAAGTTTAATGGGAATGTTTTATCTGTCTGAAACATAGTTGTACCCTTGCCTGAACTCGAATTACTTAGGAAAATACGTCCTCTATTTAATGTCTTCCAAGAAGCTGATGACATAATGGAAAGTAGAAATGTTTCACTTAACATTTATAGCCATTCATGTAGCGTATTGCACTTATCTTACTTGAAAAAAATTACAGAATTCTTCATAAATAACATTTGAACATATACACAAAAATAAGGCCAAGTGTAGTTATTTTCTTTCTTTAAACACATGTAATGTTGTGAGCCTGAATGTATTTTAATGTTTCTAATAGTGATTCATTGAGATTTAGGTCTTGTTGTTTCAACTCTAAATATATCCACTAATGACAGCTCTGCCCCAACACTGCACAATTCCAGCCCAACTGCACACCACTTTTTCACCCTCCAAACTACAAAAGCTGAAAGAGGACCATTATAAAGAGGACCATGATCCGGTTTTAAGCATACATTCTAAAGGGTACCCTGTTCCTTGATGAAATAATATTGTGCAGCCATAATAAATGCATATTCTTTTGTTATGCATTTGTTATGAATCTCAAGTACAGGATATCTCAAGTACAGAGAATCTCAAGTACAGGATACACTTGTCACAGAACATAGAGTAATAGGAAATCTACTCACACATGATGCTAAGTTATTTACTCTTTGTTTGCAATTTCATTTTCCTTTCCATAAAATGAAGACATACTAACTTTATATTTTAAAAAGCAACTTTATACATCATTTCCCAGGGTTTCAGGGTTTAGATATTGCACTCCTACCCTCTACAATAAGTTTCATCCAGAACCATTTAATACAGTCTAAAATGAAATGAAATGGAAAGATAAGAATCATTGTCTCAAAGCACTCCAGGTGCACAGACACAGGCATGCACGTGTGCACATACACACACACTCTCGCACACAGTCAAATGCACACACACTCTCTCTCACACTGACACAGCCTCCTTCCTGCCCTCACATCACATCCCGGTCCCCACCCTGCCTGCCATACTCCTCCTGTCACTGCAGGGAGTCCCAGCTGGCCCCACAGGGGAAGCGCCCACCTCAGCCTGCACAGAACAGCCCCGTCCTCTACTCTGGGCACCCAGCAGCTGCAGCTGTCCTGGCCCAGGACCTCTGGGGTCTCTGCCACCATTCCATTAGGTCATGCTGCTGAACGGGGCCAGATGGCCAAACCATGGAGGGCCCAGTGGACATACGCCCAGAGACAGGACCGACATTATTCAGGGAGGGTGTGTGAGGGAAGCTCCTCATACTTGGAAGAAGGAGCACCCACACCTCATGGCTCAGAGCTGCTCGGGGTTCCTCTAGAGGCACCTGGGACCCCAGACTGCTGAGGTCACTGCATGCCTCCTGGGTCTCCCCCTCACTGGTCAGTGCACCCAGCTGGCCTCATCCTCCCAACCCAGCTGCCCTGGATCATGGAGCAACATTTTTAAAATTATTATTTATTATTTTTTTGAGACAGGGTCTTACTGTGTCACCCAGGCTGCAGTGCAGTGGCACAATCTCAGCTCACTACAACCTTTGCCACTTGGGTTCTCGCAATCCACCCACCTCAGCTTCCCAAGTAGCTGGGACCACAGGCTCATGCCACCACGCTGAGCCAACTTTTGTAGAGATGGGGTTTCACCATGTTGCCCAGGCTGGTCTCAAACTCCTGAGCTCAAGTGATTTGCCCGCCTCAGCCCCCTAAAGTGCTGGGACTACAGACATGAGCCACTGTGTCTGGCCGTGGAGCAACATTTAGATGGGGGAGAATTGAATACCTAACTTATACTTAGAACTTATAACCTTATGACATGCTCATTGTATCAGTTTAAATACCATAGTACATAAGTTAAAAATATTCTGCACCTCCCTTCCTGAATACCACCTCAAAATGCCGTTTTAATAATAGAGGGTAAATACATGTTTTTTCTCTCTACATATTCACTCACGTTGAGAGGTTACCGTACACCATATGAATCATTCTGCAGCTTCCTCTTTTGATTTCTTCAACAGTATGGCATGGATTACGTGCATGACTGGCATGGATTACGTGCATGACTGGCATGGATTACGTGCATGGCGTTTCTTAGAGATGTGAGATGTGTTTTCTTCTTGTGAGGAACTTCACCCTCTTTCATGATGTGCATATACCGTGGGTTAGTCAACCGTTGTTCACTACGGGATATTAAGTTTATGGCCAAGTTTAGGTTTTGCAAACAAAATTGCAAGAAGCACCTTTGTGCCAGTGTTGTCAGACACTGACAATATTGTTTTCTCTCTAATTGTTACTAATGACATTGAACATATTGTCATTCTCTTTTTACTGTTTCACAGTTCCTCTTGTATGAATTAGCTTTTCAAATGTTTGCACACTTTTAAATGGAGTTGTTTGTATTGTCAATATTAAGTGGTCTTTGCACATTAGGGATAATACTTCTGTGATCTATGTGTTTCCAACGTATTTCTTTCAGTCTGTCTCTTAAAATTTTGTGTTTATCATGTCTTTTGCAATGTGAAGGTCATAAATTTTTCTGAAGTCAAAGTTGTCAAATGTTCCTGTCTTACTTTAAAAAGTGTTTCTTACTCCAGAGTTTTACAAATATCGTCTAGAACTCTTTGCTGATATTTTCATAATTTTTCTCTTTTGGTTTTCCTTGTATTTTGATTTTCGAGCCATCCTGAACTTACTTTTGCATACAGGGAGAGAGCTAAGGTTATTTTATCTCGAAGACTTAACTAATGGTTACCACCTTGTTTATGAAACAATACACCTTTCCCATCTAATTCAAAGGCCCCCTTTTCTAATGCTTGCCATAAGCACTAGACTCAGATCTGTTTCTACACGTTTATTTCTGTCTTGTTGATCTGTGTCCTAAACCATGCTGTTTTAATTACTGGACCTTCCTGAGCTACACTTTAATGTCTGACAGGCACATTCTCAGGTTTTTTCATTTCTAAAAGTTCTGACAATTTTTAAAGTTAATTTTTTCATGTAAGTTTATTTAAAATTTACATGGAAAATACATTTTGTTTCAGTTCCAGGAAACCTGGAATTTGGAGCAAAGTTGCGTTAAACGTACACCTTATTTTGAGAGCGGCCCATAGTGTTTTCCCCGCATCCCAACTCCACAGGGAGCCCCAGTAAGTCAGTCTCCCCCAGGTGAGCAGAGGACAGAAGTTCCTGTCTTGCTCTTCCTGAGTGCCCCAGAAGCTCTGCCCTTCATGGAAACGCGCTGGGGGCAGTGCCAGAGTTCCAGGCCAGGGAAGGGCAGCCGGGTTCTGCAGCTCAAGAGGCAGGCAGCTTCCTGGGTCAGAGAAAGGCCACCCAGGAGATGTGCCCCGTTCATCAGTTTCTCAAACCTGAGAATTGCTTAAGAGTTGTGCCTAGTTTCAGCCATCAAGGATTAAATATCACTTAGTGTGAAAATACTCTTTCACACAACCCACTAATGTTTCTTCTAAATTGGTTTTCTTTGATTTAGTGAATCCAGGTTATGCTGAATTTTACTTCAAAGTATAGCCTGACTATGGTTCTGATATTAGGTAAAAACTAAGACATTTTCTCTTTTATCCGTTTCTGGCAAGAATGATAGAAAATTGATTGTGACCAGGATTGTAAATTTTCACTTTGAAAAAATATATATGTTTTATCAGTACACATTCAAAATGGAAAACAAAAATTCTTGGTGTAAAAACCTAACTCACTCACAGTCCTCCCACCCACCAATGGCTACTGCAGGCATTTTGATTGGCACCTCCTGCAGCTTCCCTTTTAACATTTTTTCTGTGTATGAGACCCATTTTCTAAATGAAATTATAATCATGTTATACACCTCTTTAGGACCTGCTTTTTAAACTCTACATTGTTCTGTCTGATGGGCATAAACCACTCCATCCTTAAATCATACTCCTCTTTGTTGGAAACCGTCTTCATTTCAATAAAGTCTTCTCCATAGGAGAATGAGCTAACCTTGTTTAATGTGAAAAGTGTTACACCAACACCACATAAGTTTACAAAGCCTCTAGATGCAACAGGCGATAACTTGCCATTAACCCTTTTTCTTGTCACAGAAAATGCTTCCATGGTCACCTAACAGTTTGGATCCAGCTGGTCCACCTTATAGACTCCCTCACAGCCTTTTACTTCAGGCTCTGCCTGCTGGGCACTGGGCACATTACAAACATCAGTTTGTAGCGATCAGGGACTTTGTTTAAATCGTGTCACACTTTGCCACAGGGGTAAAATCCATCCATTAAGTGCCTGTGCGGTGTGATGTTGCTAATCACAGGTCTATTTTAGTGGGAAATGTGTAGGAATTTATAGTGTCTCTAGTGGTGGATATTAGACAGACTAATGGGGATATTCTGGTCTGCGTGTTTGCTGTGGGATGTTGAAGGGAATGGGTGGATTCAGGCTGACCAGCTGGAATGAAAGTGGGAATAGGGAGCAGGATTGCCCTTGTGAAGACCCTAATCCCCAGCGCCTCATTCAGTGGCTTGTATTAATTTTCCTTTGGAGGCTGGAGCCGTTCCTTTGTGTTATCCCACTAGCAAGCATCCAGGGCGCTTTTGTTATGCCCAGACCGTTTATTCCCCGAAGAAGACCACCAGAGTCCAGAGTCAAAGCTAAGCAGCAAGGATCTTTATTACAGGTTCGAACCTGGAACTCTCCCTCGCTCGCGAAACGAGACGGGCAGGAGAGCTCCCCCACTGAGCTCCGAGCAAGCAGTAGCCCGCTAAAAGTGGGCAGCTATTATACAACCGATATATGATTACAGGTTTGGAATAAGGCGATTTGGCTAACTATGATTGGTTCCCGGCCATTCTTGATATTCCCGTTCCACCTTGAGGCTGGGAGATATGGGTCGGCGGCGCGAGTCATCTTACTTAAACACGTCCCTGTGGACTCGCCTCAGGAATCTATGTACCCTCTACAAACAAATCTCTTGGTATGTGCAGAAAACAGGTGCCTAAGCAGAACTTACTAAAATCTCTCACATGTGCAAAGATTAGATATATGAAATAAGGGTGTGAAGCGGGTAAGGGTACACATCTATCTTTGTGTCCTTTCATTCCCCCCTCTCATAAGTAACTGGATGTCCAATCTTGGATTTCCAGAGTCTTATAATGTAGCCTCACTTTCTGGGTGCAGGAGAGGCTGGTGATGGCTACGGAGGACCATTAGTTGGATGGTATCAAACCTTTCTCTGACAAATTGTAAAATTTTATTTACCACACAGGGGCCTATAGTGAATAGAAGTAGTAAAGACATTAGGGGGCCTAAAAGGGGTGCCAGAAGGGAAAACATTGAAGAGCTCCACCAATAATTCTTACAATTATATTCAGTCTGATCATATTCAAAACAGACCATGGGTATCCCCGGTTGGGCAATTTGGAAATTAGTGAAATTGAGGTAAATTGGAGTATTGCACCCGGAGGGGGGGCAGTCTGCACTAGCTAACAGTTTACCCTCCTGGGGGGTTTCCCCGGGGTGAGTTTTGTTCTCATAGAGCCAGAACCTCCAGACATAGGGATTAGATGGCGCAGTAGTGAGGAGAGTCAGATGCATAAGGCATAAAAGCATAGGTAAGCTAGACATGGTTACGGCTATGGGGATGACGGCACAGAGTTAGCTTTAAGGGATTGTTCTTAGCTTTGTCTACAGTCCATGTAACTGGTGCTCCAGACGGCCCGAGAAGGTCGGATGTTGGGTCCACTGGTTTGACGTGTGTGTAGTGGATCCACGAAGCGATGCCTTCTACCTTGAGAGCGGTGGGAGTAGTCAGGAGTACTTGCAGTGGTCCTTTCCACCTGGGTTGAAGAGTTTCTTGCCGGTGGCGCTTGACTAGGACCCAGTCTCCCGGCTGGAACGGATGAGGCGTCGGCGGAGGTCCTGCCTTGTACAGTTCTCATAGTCTGGGCCAAATTTCCTGGTGAATTTTCTGTAAGGCTTGTAAGGAGAACAAGAGCTCAGAGACATTTTCAGTTTCAGGTTTGAATAAGTCATCTTTTAGACTGGGGACCAGGGGTGGGAGTCTGCCATACATGATTTCATATGGTGTGAGGCCCAGTCTGTAAGGGGTATTTCGGGCCTGGAACAGAGCGTAGGGGAGAAGTACTACCCAATTAGCGCCAGTCTCCATGGTCAATTTAGTTAAGGTCTCCTTCAGAGTCCGATTCATCCTTTCTACCTGTCCTGAGCTTTGGGGCCTATAAGCACAATGTAATTTCCAATTTGCCTCAAGAATGGAAGCCAAATCCTGATTTACCGTAGCAACGAAGGCTGGTCCATTGTCTGACCCTATTTGGACGGGAAAGCCATACTTGGGGAGGATTTCTTCCAAAATTTTCTTTGCTACAACCTGAGCAGTTTCTCTCTTAGTTGGGAACGCTTCTGTCCACCCTGAAAAAGTGTCTACAAAGACAAGTAAGTACTGATACCCATATTTTCCAGGCTTTATCTCAGTAAAGTCTATTTCCCAATAGATACCAGGCCTAGTTCCTCTACACCTAATTCCTGCGGCGGTCTGGGTTTGGGGGCAAGCGTTGTT
The DNA here is from genome assembly GCF_008728515.1 of Papio anubis. NCBI lineage: Eukaryota > Metazoa > Chordata > Mammalia > Primates > Cercopithecidae > Papio > Papio anubis. The sequence continues at coordinate 9,682 of NW_022161523.1, forward strand.
CAGTTGGCAGGCTTTGCAATTTGTTGTGACATCGCTGGCCAGTTCAGCTATGCGCCTGATTCTGAACTTGGCGTGCCTGATTAAGTCTATCATTCGCTGGGCACCCAGGTGAGTTGTCCGGTGGATGTGTTCCAATACCTGCCATCCTAATTTCTCTGGCAGGATGGTTTGGTCATTTATATCAGTCCACCACCCATTTTTAACCTGTTTTAGGGGAAGTGTGTCCATCCATTCGCGATCCTGTTTGGTATAGTCGGGAAAACATGGCAAATTTCGCGGGCCAGGATCGGGGAGCTGGAGCGCGAGGAGCTGACTGGGAGCTTTTGCTATGCTCCTTGCGGTTTGGTCGGCTAAGAAGTTGCCTCGAGCAATTGGCGTAGTTGGTTTCTGATGCCCAGGGCAATGTACGATAGCCAATTTCTTTGGTTTCCACAAAGCAGTTAATAGAGCTAGGATCTCTTGCTTGTTTTTTTATTTCTTTGCCTTCGGCTGTTAATAGTCCCCTCTCTCTGTAGATGGCCCCATGTATGTGCGCAGTAGCGAAAGCATAGCGGCTATCCGTGTATACTGTTAGTTTTTTCTCTGCCCCTAGGGTGAGGGCCTGTGTGAGTGCTATCAGTTCGGCTCTTTGGGCCGATGTCCCTGGAGGCAAGGGTTCCGCCCAGATTACCTCAGTCTCTGACGTTACAGCCACTCCTGCATACCGCTGGCCTTGGTGGACGTAGCTGCTGCCATCAGTGAACCAGATGAGTTCTGTGTCGGGGAGCGGACGATCTTGCAGGTCCTCCCGCACCCCATGCACCTGAGCCAGTATCTCAGTGCACTCATGGAACGGGGCGTCCAAGTCTGGATTTGGCAGCAGTGAAGCAGGGTTTAAAGAGGTTGGGGGCAGAAAAGTTATTCTGAGGGGGTTTAACAGCAGTCCTTGGTAGTGGGTGAGCCGGGCGTTACTCATCCATCGGTCCGGCGGCTGCCAGAGGACGCCTTCAATGACATGCGGGGTTATAACACGCAACTCTTGCCCCATGATAAGTTTATCAGCGTCTCGGACCATTAGGGCGGTCGCCGCGATTATCCGCAGGCAGAGTGGCCAGCCAGCAGCCACTGAATCTAATTTTTTTGACAAATAGGCAACTGGCCTCTGTCAGGGGCCTAGGTACTGTGTTAACACGGCTTTTGCAACACCCTTACTTTCATCCACGTATAAGTGGAAGGGCTTGGAGACATCAGGGAGCCCCAGCGCGGGGGCTGATAACAAGGCAGTTTTGATTTGTTGAAAGGCCAGCTCAGCCTCTTCCGTCCAATTGAAGGGCTGCCGTTCCTTTGTTGCCTGGTATAGGGGCTTGGCTAACTCAGCAAATCCAGGTATCCATAACCTACAGAACCCTGCCGACCCCAGGAATTCTCTCACTTGCCGTGTCGACTGGGGTCTAGGGATGCGTAGGACTGTTTCCTTTCGGGCTTTGGTTAGCCAGCGTTGCCCCCCTTTTAATAGGTACCCCAGATAAGTTACCTCTGACTTGCAGATCTGAGCCTTTGTTGCTGAGGCTCGGTAGCCTAGCTCCCCCAGAGTCTTCAAGAGGTCCTCAGTCCCTTGAACACAAGTTTCCGGGGATCTGGCTGCTATTAAGAGATCATCAACATATTGCAAAAGAGTTATTTCAGGGTGTTGCCGCCGGTACTCACCCAGATCTTCATGAAGGGCTTCATCGAACAGGGTTGGCAAGTTCTTGAACCCTTGTGGCAGCCTGGTCCATGTTAGCTGACCGTTGATGCCCCTCTCAGGATCCGTCCATTGAAATGCAAAGAGTCCTTGACTTTTGGGAGCCAGAGGAAGGCTGAAGAAAGCATCTTTTAGATCAAGAACGGTATACCACTGTTTTTCGGGATGTAAAGCACTCAGAAGGGTGTATGGATTGGGCACAGTGGGATGTATGTCCATGACCCTTTTATTAACTTCTCTTAAATCCTGTACTGGCCTGTAGTCTGTACTGTTGGGTTTACGAACAGGTAACAGTGGAGTATTCCAGGATGAGTGGCAAGCCCGTAGGACTCCCTGGTCTAGGAGTCGGCGGATATGGGGTGTAATTCCTTCTCTTGCCTCCAGGGGCATAGGATATTGCCGAACCCGAACCGGGTCCGTCCCTGGCTTAACTTCCACAAATATGGCAGGTCGATGTTTAGCTAGCCCTAAGCCCCCAGTTTCTGCCCACGCTTCAGGGAAACGCTGGAGCCAAGAGTCAATTTCCTGATCGGGGGGCTTTTGCTCTTGATGGAGTCTGTACTCATCTTCTAAGGTGACAGTCAGGATAGACATTGGCCTGTTTTGGCAATCAGTTATCTTGGGCCCTTCTGGCTCAAAGTGGATTTGGGCCCCCATTTTTGTCAGCAAGTCCCTCCCTAGTAGAGGGCAGGGGCTCTCTGGGATGACTAGGAAGGAATGGGAGACTTTTCCCGTTCCTAAGTCTACAGTCCTCTGGGTTGTCCAGGGGTATTTTTTGATGCCTGTGGCCCCGTGCACCCAGGATGTTTTCTTAGACATTTTTCCAATTGGTTTGGTTGGGACTGAGCGTTCTGCCCCAGTATCGACCAAGAAGCGAACTGGGGACCCCTCCATTTGCAAAGTTACCCTGGGTTCGGGGAGGGGGTCCGAACCCCGTCCCCCCTAGTCAGAGTCCTGGGTAACGAGTACGGAGGTAGGGTTAGCTGGTCTCCGTTTCTTTGGGCAGTCTTTAATCCAGTGACCACGTTCCTTGCAATAAGCACACTGATCCTTTTCTAATCCTTGCCTAGAGCCTTGCTTTTTCTGCTTCCTGCTTTGGCCATTCCCTGCCTGGGGGAAAGCTGCTACTAAGACTTTGGTCATTTCTTTGGTTGCCTTGAACTGTTTTTCTTCTGGAGTATCCCTATTATTATAAACTCGCTGGGCCATCTGAAGGAGGTCCTGAATCTGCTTTCCCTCTAAACCTTCTAATTTCTGGAGTTTTTTTTAATATCTGGTGCTGCCTGGTTTACAAAGGACATTACTACCGCAGCCTGATTTTCCGGTGCTTCCGGGTCCATAGGGGTAAACTGTCTGAAAGCTTCCATTAATCTCTCTAAATACACAGCGGGGGTTTCTGTCTTACCTTGTAACACAGAATATACTTTATCCAAATTGGTGGGATTGCGAGCTGCAGCCCGGAGACCCGCCATTAGAGTCTGGCGATAAATGAGCAGTCGTCCCCTACCTTCTGCCGTGTTGTAGTCCCATCTGGGCCGGGTCAAAGGAAAAGCCGCGTTAATGAGGTCAGGATTTGCAGTTGGCTGGCCGTCATCTCCTGGAACCAGCTTTCTGGCCTCAACTTGGATTCTTTCCCCCTCCTCCGTTGCGAACAGGATTCAGAGGAGCTGTTGACAGTCATCCCAGGTCGGCTGGTGAGTAAACATGACACTGTCTAACAATGAGGTTAGATCTTTGGGATTATCGGAGAACCGAGCATTTTGGGACTTCCAATTGTATAAATCACTAGTGGAAAAAGGCCAGTACATGAGACGGGAGAGCCCGGTATCATCGAGCGATCCTATTTCTCTGAGAGGCAGGGCTACGGTGGAGTCAGGGAGTCGGGAAGCTTGGTCCCGCTGTACGCGGCCTCGCGTTCGGCCGGCCGGCCCCCCCGGGTTACTTTCGCTCTCGGCTGCTTCCGCTTCTCGGTTTCCCTCTACGGAAGCACCACCCTGGGGGACTGGGTCCTGCGGGATAAGGTGCGGATATGGTGGGGGAAGTGTGGGTTCTAACGTTAGGGGGTCCTGGCTGTCCGGCAGCACAGGGGCCGAGGGAGCAGAGGGAGTCCTTTGTCTTGTAGGTCGCGTTACTAGGACCTTGCAGGGCTCAGGGATGAATGGAGTTACCCAGGGCGGTGGGTTTTCCACAAGATCCTGCCACACTAGAATATAAGGAATTTGATCAGGATGTCCTGACTGCCCTGGCAGGAAAATCTTAGTTTTTACCTTAGTAATAATAGACAGAAAGTTCCTTCGGAGGGCCACCCTACGCCGAAAGAGGGCCACTCCGAATGGCAGAAAGTAACTAGCTTTCCCTTCTTTAGTTCTACGCTTAAGTTACGCCCCCGAGCCTTCACATCCTTAAAATTGGTAACAAGGAGTGAAAGCGGCGTGCTCTGGTTGTTGCCCATCCTTGGACTGCTCCTACAAAGAGAAGGAGGGACGAAAATGAGTGTGAAGCAGAGGGGAGTATCCAACAGGTCCGGTCCTGGAAGGGGAAGAAAAGGTTTTATGTTTCGTTTTGGACTTACACTTAACACTTAACAATAACGGACAGACAGTGAGAAACGATGAGCCTTCGCGAGCGCGTGTCGGACTTCCGACCTGAGTCAGACGGGGCAACCAAGAATGGAGGCCCCCAGATGGGCACTGGGGGACGTCTCCCACCAGTCCCGAGTGGCTGTCTTTTAGCGCGTCCGCCAAGACCGTGCCACTTACAAAACAGACCAATACAGATTACAGATTACGGATTTCGCGAAATTTCAGGGAGACAGACAGAGACAAAGACAGAGACAGTGACAAAGCCGGCTTACCTACAGATTAAGATCCATTGACTTGGGGGTCTGGTGGGCTTGGGGGAAATCCCGGACGAGCCCCCATTTGTTATGCCCAGACCGTTTATTCCCCGAAGAAGACCACCAGAGTCCA
>NW_022161524.1:0-5380 GCF_008728515.1 Papio anubis
CAGCCGGGCAGAGGCGCTCCTCACTTCCCAGACGGTGGGGCAGCCGGACAGAGGCGCTCCTCACTTCCCAGACGGTGGGGCAGCCGGGCAGAGGCGTTACCCACTTCCCAGGCGGTGCCGCGGCGGGGCAGAGGCGCTCCTCACTTCCCAGATGGGCGCTGCTTAGTTTTCAGACGGTGCGGCGCTGGGCAGAGGCGCACCCCTTGAAGGTGAAGTTTTCTGTTGCCATCAGAAAGAGATGGACAAAGGACCATCGGTGGAAAATAATCAATTCCGTTCATCAGAAACACACTTCGTAGAAGAAAATGGAATAATAACCCTAGACCAGGGAGGCATCGTCAAACCCAGCTGTAAGGCGGCAGTTAAGGCACAGTGGGGAAGGGACACCAGCTTTGCAGCCAGGTAACTCTGAGATCCGCCCCTTCCTTACTGTGTGACCTTGGGTGGTTTACTTAATGTCTCCAGGCCTCTAACTGCAGGCGTGAGCCACTTGCCCAGCCCATTTTATTATTTTGAAAACGTTTTCAGGCGAGGTGTGGTAGCTCATACCAGTAATCCCAGCACTGTGGGAGGCCAAGGCGGGCGGATCACTTGATATCAGAAGTTCAAGACCAGCCTAGCCAACATAGTGAAACCCCGTCTCTACAAAAACAAAAACAAATTAGCCAGATGTGATGGCGCACACCTGTAATTCCAGTTACTAGGGAGGTTGAGGGGGGAGGATCACTTGAGCCATGATTGCATCACTGCACACCAGCCTGGGCGACAGAGGGAGACCCTGTCTCAAAAAAAAAAAAAAAAGAAAAGAAAAACTTTTTCCACCTGTGTAATTTTATTTGAAGAAGGTTAAAAATGGCTGATTGCGGTAGCTCATACCTGTAATACCAGCACTTTGGAAGACGAGGCGGGCGGGATCACTTGATGTCAGGAGATCAAGACCAGCCTGACCAACATGGTGAAACCCCGTCACGACTAAAAAAAAAAAAAAAAAAAAAAAAATTAGCCAGGCATGGTGGCACGCACCTGTAGTCCCAGCTACCTGGGAGGCTGAGGCAGGAAAATAACTGGAACCCGGGAAGTGGATGTTGCAGTGAGTGGAGATCTCACCACTGTATTCCAACCTAGGCGACAGAGCAAGACTCCATCTCAAAAAAAAAAAAAAAAAAAAAAAAAAAAATAGACCGGGTGCGGTGGCTCACACCTGTAATCCCAGAACTTTGGGAGGCTGACGTGAGGGGATCTCCTAAGGTTGGGAGTTCGAGACCATCCTGACCAACATGGAGAAACCCCGTCTCTACTAAAAAAGAATACAAAATTAGCCAGGTGTTGTGGTGCTTGCCTGTAATCCCAGCTACTCGGGAGGCTGAGGCAGGAAAATTACTTGAACACGGGAGACAGAGGTTGCTGTGAGCCCAGATCGCGCCATTGCACTCAAACCTGGGCAACAAGAATGAAACACCATCTCAAAATAACATAAAATAAAATTATAAATATAAAAAAGCAGGTTATATATATTGGATCTTTAGTATATGATTGTATGGAATATGTATCTAGAATATATATATGGGATCTTTTGATATGATTTCTTTTGATATATATAGAATCATCAGTATATTATTATACATGGAATGTGTGTATGGAATTGTTCGTCATTGACGTTTTTCACTCAGCATAATACCCTTGAGGTTCATCTGAATTGTTGCTGGTTTCCATAGGTTGTTTGTTTCCATTGCAGGGCACGATTCATGGCATGGATGTACCACAGCAGGTTGAACCATTCGCCCACTGGACGTTTAGATTGGTTGCTGTTTTTGGCTATTGTGAACAAAGCTGCAGTGAACACAGGTTTTTGTTGTTTTTTTAAAAATGTGAACATAAGTTTTTATTTCTCTGGAATAAATGCCCAATAGTGCAATTGCTGGACTGTATGTTAAGTACATGTTTAGTTTTATAAGAAACTACTGGCTGGGCACAGTGACTCACGCCTGTAATCCCAGCACTTGGGGAGGCCGAGGCTGGCGGATCATGAGGTCAGGAGATCGAGACCATCCTGGCGAACACGGTGAAACCCAGTCTCTACTAAAAATACATAAAAATTAGCCGGGCATGGTAGCGGGCACCTGTAGTCCCAGCTTCTAGGGAGGCTGAGGCAGGAGAATGGCATGAACCCAGGAGGCGGCGGAGCTTGCAGTGAGCGGAGATCGCGCCACTGCACTCCAGCCTGGGTGACAGGGCAAGACTTCGTCTCAAAAAAAAAAAAAAAAGAAACTACTTGGCTGGTCGCGGTGGCTCACTCTTGTAATCCCAGCACGTTGGGAGGCTGAGGCGGGCAGATCATGATGAGGTCAAGAGATAGGGACCATCCTGGTCAACATGATGAAACCCCGTCTCTACTAAAAATACAAAAATTAGCTGGGCGTGGTGGTGCGCACTTGTAGTCCCAGCTACTTAGGAAGCTGAGGTAGGAGAATGAATTGAACCCGGGAGACAGAGGTTGCAGTGAGCTGAGATTGTGCCACTGCACTGCAGCCTAGGTGACAGAGCGAGAAACTATCTCAAGAAAGAAGGAAGGGAAGAAAGAAAGAAGGAAGGAAGGAAGGAAGGAAGGAAAAAGAAAGAAAGAAACTGCTAAACTAAATTGGAGAATAGCTGTACTATTTTATATTCTCCCCAGCAATGTATAAATGATCCAGTTTCTCCAGCATTTGGCGCTGCCACTGTGTTATTTTAGCCATTGATAAGTCTGATAGGTCCGTGGTAATATTGTGGTTTTAATGTTCACTTCTCTAATGGCTAATGATGTCGAATGTCTTTTTCATGTGCCTGTCATCTATTTATTGCTCTGGTAAAATTTTTGCTCCTGGTTTTCTTTTTTTCCAATTTCAAAAATGTTGTGGTAATTTATACATAACATAAAATCTACCATCTTGACCATTTTAAGTACAGAGTTTAGCAGTATTAAACACATTAGACATATTCTTTTTTTTTTTTTTTTTTTTTGAGACGGAGTCTCGCTGTGTCGCCCAGGCTGGAGTGCAGTGGCGCGATCTCGGCTCACTGCAAGCTCCGCCTCCCGGGTTCACGCCATTCTCCCGCCTCAGCCTCCGAGTAGCTGGGACTACAGGCGCCCGCCACCACGCCCGGCTAGTTTTTTGTATTTTTAGTAGAGACGGGGTTTCACCATGTTAGCCAGGATGGTCTCGATCTCCTGACCTCGTGATCCACCCGCCTCGGCCTCCCAAAGTGCTGGGATTACAGGCTTGAGCCACCGCGCCCGGCCGACATATTCTTAATGTTGTGCAACCACCACCACCATCCCTCTCCATGGCTCTTTTCTTTTTTTTTCCTTTTTTTTTTTCTTTCTTTTTTTTGAGACAGAGTCTCGCTCTGTCGTCCAGGCTGGAGTGCTGGTGGCATGATCACTGTTCATCACGACTTCAGCCTCCTGGGATCAAGCGATTCTCCTGCCTCAGTCTCCCAAGTTGCTGGTATTACAGGCAGGTGCCACCACACCCAGCTAATTTTTGTATTTTTAGTAGAGACAGGCTTTCACCATGTTGGCCAGGCTGGTCTTGAACCCCTGACCTCAAATGATCCACCTGCCTCGGCCCCCCAAAGTGCTGGGGATTACAGACGTGAGCCCCCACGCCGAGCAGGCTCTTTTTATCTTGTAAGACTGAAACTCTGCACCCATTAAACGCAAACTCCTCATTCCCTCCTCCCCATTCTCTCTTCTGCCAGCCCTGGCACCCACCATTCTACTTTCTGTCTTTACCATTTTGAATACTCTGTTTGTTTGTTTCTTTTTGTTTTGAGATGGAGTCTCGCTCTGTCACCCAGGCTAGAGTGCAGTGGCACGATCTTGGCTCACTGCAACCTCCGCCTCCCAGGTTCAAGCGATTCTTTGTGCCTTAGCCTCCCAAGTAGCTGGGATTACAGGCATATCCCAACATGCCTGGCTATTTTTGTATTTTTAGTAGAGACGTGGTTTCGGCATGTTGGCCAGGCTGATCTTGAAGTCCTGACGCTGCTGGGCAAAGTGGCTCACGCCTGTAATGTCAGCACTTTGGGAGGCCAAGGCAGATGGATCATAAGGTCAGGAGTTTGAGACCAGCCTGGCCAACATGGTGAAACCTTGTCTCTACTAAAAATACAAAAATTGTCCAGGCATGGTGGCTCATGCCTGTAATCCCAGCACTTCAGGAGGCCAAGGCAGGCAGATCACGAGGTCAGGAGATCAAGACCATCCTGGCCAACATGGTGAAACCCTGTTTCTACTAAAAATACAAAAAAAAAAAAAAAAAATTAACTGGGTGTGGTGGCGGGCGCTTGTAGTCTCAGCTACTCAGGAGGCTGAGGCAGAAGAATTGCTTGAACCCAGGAGGTGGAGGTTGCAGTGAGCCAAGATCGTGCCATTTCACTCCAGCCTAAGAGACAGAGCAAGACTCTGTCTCAAAATTAAATAAATAAATAAATAAATAAATAAATAAATAAATAAATAGGCCGGGCTCGGTGGCTCATGCATGCCCTGCACTTGCGGATCACGAGGTCAGGAGATCGAGTCTCTCTTTGCTGACCTGGTGAAACCCCCGTCTCTACTAAAAAATACAAAAAACTAGCCGGGCGAGGCGGCGGGCGCCTGTAGTCCCAGCTACTCGGGAGGCTGAGGCAGGAGAATGACGTGAACCCGGGAAGCGGAGCTTGCAGTGAGCTGAGATCCGGCCACTGCACTCCAGCCTGGGCGACAGAGTGAGACTTCGTCTCAAAAAAAAATAAATAAAATAAAAATAAATAAATAAATAAATAAATTAGCCGGGCATGGTAGCGGGCCCCTATAATCGCAACAACTTGGGAGACTGAGGCAGGAGAATTGCTTCAGCCCGGGAGGCGGAGGCTGCAGTGAACTGAGATCATGCCACTGCACTCCAGCCTGGGCGACACAGCCTGTCTCAAAACAAACAAACAAACAAAAAACTCCTGACCTCCAGTGATCCGCTCACCTGAGCCTTGCAAAGTGCTGGGATTACAGGCATGAGCCACTGCACTGGGCTGGCCATTCTGAATATTCTAAGTGCGTCATGTAAGTGGAATCATTCAGTGTTTCTCTTTATGTGATTGGCTTATTTTACTCAGCATAATATCCTCAAGGTTCATCCATGTTGTAGCATGGGTCAGAACTTCCTTCCTTTTCTAGGCTGAATAATACTCCATTGTATGTGTAGACCACATTTTGCCTCTCCATTCACGTATTGATGAAAACCTGGGTTATTTCCATGGGTCTACAAATATCTCTTTGAGACTCTGCTTCCAGTGTTTTTGAGTGTACACCCGGTAGTGGAATTGCTGGATCATCTGGCCATTCTATTTGTAATTTTTTGAG
>NW_022161524.1:10037-14373 GCF_008728515.1 Papio anubis
ATATTTTTAGTAGAGATGGAGTTTCACCATGTTAGTCAGACTGATCTCAAACTCCTCTGAATTTTAGGTGGATTCACCTGCCTCCCTCCCAAAGTGCTGGGATTACTGGCATCATCCACGTGCCCAACCATCAAGATGAGATTTTTCCTTAGCTTCTGCTTTACAGGGACAGATTTCTGGTGATAGATAACAACCAATATTCTAATGGCCTGGCCTACCAGGGCCAGGTGCTCTTGTAATATATGTAAAGCTATAATATGAATATGAACAACCTATTTAAGCCCCTCACAGCCCACAATGAGGTCCCAGGCCCCCAACCCCCGCTGCCTGCCCCCTCTGTCCTCCTCCACTCTGCCATGGTCATCACAGCACACCCAAAGCCAAAATGCCCATCAACAACAGCCTCCTAAGTAGTTGGGACATGGCAGGTGTGTTCACCACCTGCCAATTTTTATTTTTAATAGAGATGGAGTTTTACCCATGTTGGCCAGGGCTGGTTGTGAACCTGACCTTGGGCGTGATCCACCTGCCTCAGCCTCCCAAAATGCTGGGATTACAGGCAAAATTCTGGGATTCGTGTCTTCGGCCTAAGTGATGCTATTTTAATAGCAAATACTTTCTACTTTTTATCATTGAGATGGTCATGTGACTTTTCTCCTTTAATCTATTGATATAGTTGCAACATCTTTCTGTTTGTCAAGTAGTATTGGTCAGGTTTGGATTCATTATCAAAAGAGACATGATAAGCTTTTCACCCAGTACAGCATTTCTTGGTTTAAGAAAAGATACAGACAGAGGACAATACATAGCAGCACAGAGTGAAAGAAGTTCAGGACTCTGCATGTATGCCTTCTGGAGGCCCCTTGTCATCAAACACTTGGTCCCGAGGCTTGAGGAGTGTGGACCTGCTCCAGCTCCGCCGCCAGCTCTGAGGCCTCAGATTTAATGCTTTTGTTTCTTTTTGTTTTTCGAAACTATTCGCCTCTATCACTCAGGCTAAGGTAGTGGTGCGATCTCACTCTCACGAGCAATCCCTGCCTCAATGAGCATAGAACTCAGAAGGTGAGGTTGCAGTGAGCCAAGTGATTGCACCATTGCACTCCGCCAGCCTGGGAAATGAGCCAGACTCCATTTCCTCAAGAAAACAAAAGCAAAACAACAAAAATTCTATTTAAAATTTAATTAACTTTTTCAGATGAGTCTCGTTTGTCTCTTAGGTTGGAGTGCAGGCACGATTTTGGTTTCACTGCAAGTCTTCAGCCTCCAGGGTTCAAGGACATTCTGCTGCCCTTTTCCAGCCTCAAGTGAAGCTGGGATTATAGGCATGTGCCACTGGCGCCTTGGCTAATTTTTGTATTTTTCAGTAGAGACGGGATTTCACTATGTTGGCCAGGCTGGTCTCGAACTCCTGACCTCAAGCGATCTGCCCGCCTCAGCCTCCCAAAGAGCTGAGATTACAGGCGTGAGCCACTCTGTCCAGCCCAGATTTTTTTTTTTTTTAAATGGAACATTGTATCTGAACTAAGGAAGTTGCATGTAAAGTTAGGTAAATGGTAAAATACAAAAAAGAAAGAAAGAATCTTTGTAACTGATTTCAAGACTTGTTTCAATTGTCTCAGCCAGGTTTGCACACCTGGATAGAGACCTACCTGGCTGGATCAACCTCAGCTCTGCTTTGCAACCTCTAACTGCAATAGTCAGTTTCCTCATCTGAACAGAGAAGGTGAAAATGATGGCGCCTCACTGTAGGGCTGGACACAAGGGTTCAGTGAGCCGCTCCCCTTCAGGCATAAGGAACAGAGCCTGGTGGGTGGTCAGCACTCAGTAGATGTTGCTTATTTCTGCTTCTGTTTGAGTTGTTAAAGTTTACAGCGAGGGGAGTCATAACACCCAGTGCCAGCTCCCAGTTTGGGGCTATGCACACTCAAGGACCGTAGCACTCGACAAACATGGGCTGACAGCCTGTGTGTCCTCCCAAAGGCAGAAACAGCAGAGCTTAGGAACAGGGGAGGAAGGGCTGGGAGCACCAAGGGTGACTGCAGAGTCCAGCCCAGGAGACTGGGAGTGTCCAGCTGAAGAATCCAATTTGGTGTCATAAGTGACCAACATTGAGACCCGGGACCCAGCCAGAGGGAGGACAGGGCCAGAGCAGAAGGCCCAGGGAGAGGAGGTTCCGTCCCGCTGGGAGGAGGATGTTCACAGTCACAGGAGCCCCCAGAGGAGGGGGTCAGAGTAGAAAAGTGACCTCAGTGTGCACGGCCTTGGCCTGGCCTCTGTATTTCTTCTCCTTGAGTTCTGTTTCTCTTATCTTTACCATTTGAGGCCTCACCTGGCATGATGCTCTTCAGGGTCTCTGTCCATGGAGCACCCGACCAGAAGGCAGAACTGGGGAAGCCGGCCCCACCATTCTCTGGTTCCAGCACATGGGAGGTGCAGATCTGGGCTCTGCCCAGAAGCCACGAAAGCCCATCTGATACTAGCCTTGGTGTCCTGGACTGGGACGGACTCACGTACATCCCTGCAGCCTTAGGGCAGGTCATCCAGGTGATGCCACCTCTGGGTGGCAAAGACAAAACTCAAAAAGGACGGGCAGGCCGGGCGTGGTGGCTCATGCTTGTAAACCCAGCACTCTGGGAGGCCGAGGTGGGCAGATCACTTGAAGTCAGGAGTTTGAGACCAGCCTGGCCAACAAGGTGAAACCCAGTCTCTACTGGGGGAAAATATAGCTGACATGCTGGGTGGTGTGGTACGTGCAGACCTGTAATCAGCTACTTCAGGAGGCTGATAGAAAGTCGCTGAACCCAGGAGGCTGAGGGTGGCAGAGAGCCAGAGGGAAGTGCCACTGCATCAACCCTGAGGACAGCAAGAATTGTTCAAAAAGATATAAAAACAAAAACGAAGATAGCTAGGCAGGTGCAGGCCAGCCCAGACCCCTGTGTTTCAGGCAGACCGCCCAGGTTCTTAGGCCATGCCAGACCTGGGTGTCCAAGTGGAGCTGGGCAGGGTCTTTCTCTAGGGTTTGGGGGTCCTGGCGCACTGTCACGACCCCTGCTGGAGGCGAGGGATTTAGTGTTATGCCACACGTCTCTGCTGCTGCCTGCCTCAGAGGGCGGCTGTGGACCTGAAATAGCACACTTGGAGAAGTCACATTTTTCTCACCTGCTTACAGTTGACCAGGGGGTCTGTTAAGGAAAAGCAGCCTGGGTGGCCACAGCAGGCTTTGGTAAAAAAGTTCTGTCTGCCCCAGAGCCTGGGTCCAGGCTCTATTCTGGTGTTACCGAAGGCTGCAGCAGGGTGTGCTGGGAGGCCAACATGGATGGGTTCACAAACCAGAAATGTTAGACTACACACAACAGTTTTGCATCTGTAAACCATTTCATCTGATGACAAACATGGCCTCAGACTCAAATGTTTACAGCACACTGGGGCAAAAATACTGTCTGGAGTTAAATTCTCAGTAGCAAATTGTACAAGCCAGAGAGCAGGGCAGCGCCTCCAGAGAGGAGAGAAGACAGGGTGGGTGGGGCCCCCCACCAGCACAGAGGGAGGCCGGGGCCCTCCCTGGCCAACGGTGGACAGGGGGAGCCACTGTCTGGGCTTCTGACTCCCACGAGCCAGCCCAGGGTAGGTTAGATGTGAGTGGGAATGATTTTACTCCAGCCCCTGGACCCAGGATCTTCCATAAGAGCCACAACCTGAAACAGCAGGGAGGGCTCCCCGGGGACTGCTGTGCCCCCCGCCAGTGCCGCCGCCCTGCACACCCACTTTCCTCTGAGCCCTGGAGCCTGACTCTCTCAGGGCAGCAAAACACCAGTGGGAACTGGCCCCTTCCTGGTCCTCTTGAGGTCAGGGCAGGGCAGAATTTGTGAGGACGGAGGGCAGGTCTCCCTGGGGGTGACTCTGGGCTCATAGCAGCGCTGCAGTCCTCAGGGTGACTGGGATAAGAGTGTGCACCGTCCCTGGGCCAGCTGGAGGGAAGGAAGGAGATTGTGCCCTTTTCTGGGGAGTGACAGCACCTCCCCATTTCGGCCTCTGCGACACTGAGGGAAAAGGAAAGACCCCACATCCTGCTGGTGTTTCCACCAGAGCCCAGGAAAAGTCCCCGGGGACAGGAAGGAGCTGGTTCCCCATGTGGGCAGCAGGGATGGGAGCAGGGAGAATGGCCTCCTTCACAGATACAGGCTTTGCCCGAGATTCACCCTGGTCCCCTGTAAGTGGAGACAAGGCAGGTACCTAGCAGGGGTCCAGAATATTGAGGGACAGAGCAGGGCAGAGGGACCCTGGGCAGGTGCTGGGCTGTGCAGCCCGGGTCACCCTGGGACCAGAATGGAGGTCC